>NW_027279846.1:0-142907 GCF_046629955.1 Centroberyx affinis | reverse complement strand
TTCATTCACTACTTAAGATAAATAATGTACTTCTTAAAAAAAAAAATTTGCAGAGGTTTTAATTTTCTCCCCAAAACCAAATAATACTGCTTTAATTTTCTATGCTCTGAATTCATTCAACCCCAAAAAGCTGCAGTCTATGAAAGTTTGACAGGAATGAAAACATGCTCTGACCTTGAAGGCATATTTTCTGTTTATGTGATCATCCACAGACAGCATGGATATATGAAAGCTTGGTAGGAGGATGCTGCCAAGTATCCCCTCCTCTTTTTCATCTGCAGAGACAAACCAAGTCAACACAATGAGTTAGGAGCTATTTTCGTCAGTCATCTTCAAATGAGTCTATGATGCTGCACTAAACTCCTATACTAATTTGTAAACATACCAAAGGCTACAGACAAACCGAGTGGGTTGTGAGATAAAACAGAAAGAGGACAGCGTTGGTCAGACAAGCACTAAACAGGCCAGAGTCCAATCAGTGGAAAAGATGAGCATTGATTCAACGTTCTGCACAGCTAGGCTGCTCTAATCCTCATTAAGTTAGCTGACAGAGCTCCACATTGACAATAGAGGACAGCAGCAGCACTCTCCACAGGGGGGATTATATTGGGTCCGAGTCTTATGCAGAGAATTGCTTAACCTCCCAGTTTGATACGAGCCGTCTGCATAGCTCACCCGAAACAGTGCAGGAAAACAAACAATGACAGGGACGTGGCTGCTGCAGTCCCTATGTGCATTTGCTTTGTTTGATGTGTGTGTATGTGTCTCTTTTGTGTGTGTATATATATATATATATATATCTGCATCCTTTTGTGTGTATGCATGTGCAAGTGAATATGTGTGTGTGTGTGAGAGTGTGAGAGTGTGTGTGTGTGTTCGCGTATGTGTGTATATATGTGTCAGGCTAGGCTGCTCAGCCACATCCATGTTTCTGGCCCTGTAGGTTTCCACACTGAATAATTAAACACACAAATATAACTCAAACTGGGGCTGTTATGCAAAAGTCAACAGAAGCCTCTTTACACATAGTGGTGGTGGCTAGGACAAGGTCTATAGTGAATAGTGAATAATCTTTGGGGGAGTGAGAGTGTGGTAGCTGAACTCTGGTTGGCCTCGGGTCATTCAGAGGAAGCTGAGCTGTTTGTCCTGCGGCCCTGTAGAGCCTTGGCTCCACAACTGAAGGATTGAGAGATTGATGGATTGATCTGTCCGCCACTCTCAGCCCTACCTTCATCCCTCCGGCCCTACACTTATTTATTCATCAAGTCTGTTTCTCTGCCTCTCTGTCTCTAACACACACACACACACACACACCGGGTTCTACAGAATAGTCCAACATAAGCTGGCACAGAGGGAGATCCTGAGCTCATAGTGATAGTCTGATATACAAGTGTGGCAGATAGCAGTTGTGTTTAGATGAAGGCCAGGGGAGTTCATGACCTTTCTACCCACTCTCTGCTGATGGGTACAATTTCTCAACATGTCTGTCTGGATGCAGCCTTTGGGTCTGCTGCTGTCTGTGGCTTTTGTCAGTCAGTGGGCGGAAAGAGGGCGACAGGAGTGGCAGACACCAGAAATAACACAGACTTGTTGCCATCCTGCTCAGCAGAAATGATGTCCGCATCCACACAAAGTGAGCAGGGGCTATTGGTCTGGACTTGTGCCAGGCAGCAATTACAGTTTCTTTGCAGTCAAAGCCTAGCAGCAGGCCTAGTCTATGGTTAGCTGATGACCTCATTGATTCACATCCAGCATTGGATTTTTTCAGTAGGGGAGTTCTCAAACGCTCTCTGAACACAGCTGTGTCAATATTTAATATGACCATTTGCACTGCATGAGAGAGGGAGAAAATCTCAGTCAATAGCAACTCAGTCAATAGCAGCTTATAAAAAATGTAATGGAAAACCCTCAAACTAGGCTGGGACTCCCACAGTGACCCCACCTATGAAAGCACATGATTGATGGAGATGCTAGTGGTCATTTAAAACACTGGTAGATCAATCACAAAACTCATTCAAGTTTCCATTTCAATAAAAAGTGTTATTTAAATTGTTTGGTTATGCAAGTATGGGTTGTCTGACGAATTATAGAGCCATTTAAATTGCACTCACATCCCAAACATTGATCACTGTATTAATACGATGGTGGTCCCTACAATGTAGAATTTGAAGAGGATATGTGCATATTAACAAGATAAATCCTGTTTAGTGCTACTGAATCCATGGATTAATGCAGCCTTTTATTTATAATATGGGAGCAGGTTAGCTTGAAGCAATTAATTTTATGCAACCACTGTATAAAGAGAGCCTCATCACTGAAAACTTGTTTTATGACTTATCATTAGAGTGTGAAATTTAATTTGATGCAATGCTTTATCTTTCTGTGGCTGCTTCCAAGCCTTGTTTCAACCCATGGATTCGCTCAGGGGAAAAAATGAACTCTCAAATGCCAAAACAGAAGACAGGAGAACCATTCCAATTAAGATGTCTCCTCAGTTAGTCCTGACAGGCTGCCTGCCACAGGGGCTCACAGCAGCTCAGACAGAGACCTGGATCCTGATGAATATCACAATCGCTAAGAGCACAGCTTCCAGCTCTGAAGGTCACAACAGCACTCTCAACCACTAATCGACTGCCACTGTTGTTGTTAGCAGGGCAACACAACAGAAAGGTGTTCTCCGTGGACATGGAGATGGAGACTCACCTCTGTAGTAGAACAGGCACAGGTCGGACAGCACAAACCATCTCTTCTTCCACAGCTTCATCCCTGTACTGTCCTACAGGAACCCAAGAGGAAGAGGGCACGGTTACACACAAACAGACACCTTCTACATACCACCACAAACTAGAGGGAATGGCTTGATTATGAAATGAGAAGGATGACTACTTCTGTCTTACCCAGTACTTGCTGTTGTTGTCATAAGTTCAGTCACCCCCTTTGATATAATTAGTCCATTGAATCCTACTATATGATTGGTTGTCTAGTTTATTCCCCCCCCCGATTGGCATGACACCAGCAAATCCTTTCTTCCCCTTTGTCTTTGGTGTGTTTATACTGCTGCATTTTCCTGCTGTATGTCATCTGATGATGGCCTCCTTGCCTGAAACGTTATGTTTTTAATATTCTTTAGATAAATAAACACTACCTTTAATGGAACGAGTGTGGAAGCCATCCATTTTGTACTATCAGGATTCTGCCATTCTCATTTCACACATTCTCGGCCAGAGATGTTAAGAAGAGTAATCACATAATTTGGTATTCAGGGGAAGGATTCGATTTCTGGTATGAAATTAAGTGAACATAATAAAGAGAGTGCTGCACTGTTGTAAGTATGTGATTACAACCAAAACAACAGCTTCCCCTTTAAGAGGGAGCATATTGTTCAGTGGGTAATAAAAATAAAGCCCCTTTACTGAAGTCGTTCTCCGGTATCACTCAATACTGCGTTCAAAGGGCTTTTCAGGCTGCTGCTTGGAACAGGACGAGGGGTGAGGGATAGGGTATTAACTGCCCCTGTTTGCTTTGTTGGAAAATTTGAGCAGAGTCCTTAATCTTAGATTCCACCCAGAGGCAAGAGTAGGGGAAGGGACCTCAACAACTCTGTCATTATGGTCGAATGGCATGTGGACAGCAGTTTACTTCAAATGGAAATTCAGTTCCAGGGACCAGCATGTTTAACATATTAGTATCGAAAAGATCTGCAATACCAGATGCAATTCAGTATGTTCAGTTTTTAGGCACTTCCGAAATAGTGCAACACCAATACTGAAATGCCTTGCTTCCATTAATTCATCACCTTCCCTTCATGCAATCCTTGCCTACAAAAAGTTTTGGCCAGTCATTTTCTGATGTGTTCATGTATGCTGTACCATTTACCAACATTTCTGTCAGATCTCACTCTGCTCATAGAGCAGTTTGGGTGGGAAGAGAAAAATGAGGCTTTCACCATCAATCACTGTGGCATTTTGTTCTCCCAATGGATCCACTGAAGGGCTGCAGCTTTACTTCAGCCAAGGACTTCAATAGCTTCCAGGTTTGAATGAGGGAGGAAAATAAAAGTGCAAATCCAGCTTTTATTAGTGGCGGCAGATTTGTGAGTCTTTTGCTTGAACTACATCACCCTGATTGAGGTCCCCAAAGAAAAAGCAGCTGGCAGCTGTACGAAAGGAAGCCTACTTGTGCTCACACAACTGTGCCAGGAGGCTGCAATCAAAACTAAATGAGAGTCCCCCACTTAGGAAGCATGAGAGAGCCCTATCTGGCCAAGAGCTGCCTCAAGCACCCCCTTTTCACCCCTGCTGTAAGCAACCAGGGAACCATGATGAGGGATTGCTATTTAAACACTGCCCATTCTGGCTGACTGGCTGAGCAGAAAAGATGGACAAAGCAATGCTGAGATCTTGTAAGACATCAAAAAGCTTCCTTTGTGCTCATCTTAAGACTGTTGATCAAACTCTACAACAGGGAGAGGGAGAATCTAAACTGTGTTTTATGTGTGGAGAAGAGGGACGTTACAGAACAGAAATTTTGTAGATAAAAATGTTGCGTCTGATGTTTCAAGATAAGTCAAGGATATTTTTCCCAAATATTTTTGCTTTTAAATATAAATTGTTTAACTTATTTCCCAAATAAATAAACAATAATATATGATTGAAAAGTTTCTGTCTCTCTGACTCATGATTTGATTCACTGGACTAATTCTAAAGTTTTGTGTAAAGCAATCTGAACACACTCACCTGTTTATAAAGCCAGTTGCTCTTGAGTACTGGGGCACCAGGGTTCCTCCTGATAGAGTTAGATCTCTTCCCAAAATTGTGGATTTTTTTGGAGGGTCTTGAGGGCTAGAAATATGAACGAGTAAATAGAAAGGTAACCTCTACATACAGACAAATGCCACTTCAGGATTACATAACAGTTCTACATTTGTGAATAGAAAACACTAAATAAACCTTGGAAATGTGTGTTAACCCATTTCAAAATTCCTTTCTCAAGCCCTTGACTGGATTTGAAGATTTTGGCCAGTGATCTAGGCCTATGATGTATACTGGTAGTTCTTATACAATGCTACTGCTACTGTAAGTCTTACACATACTGCAACTGAACAACATTTTTTCCCTTATTTTTCCCCAGACATTTTATCAATTCCCAAACTTGTCAAGACTTGGAAATTATCAAATTAATTTTCCATTCATTTGCAGACTTTACAGACATGCGTAGGAACACTGTTTTGATGTGTGCAACTCACTCTTCCTGCTGGGCTACTGGGGTGTGCGGCGTAGTCCGAGCCGCCTGTGTAGTTGGAGGCCTCACTCATGGTGCTCAGTGGCCGGTCCTTCTTCTCATTCGCCGACGCTTTGGGGGCAGATCTAAACAGGAGATACAGAGTGTGCCAAGAGCATAGGCAAGCCATCAGTCAGAACCCTAGACTACTTTCTGCTCAATGACCATGATAAAAAGGAGGAGGATATGAGGAGGCAGCCTATATTGTCTGTGCTTCTATTCAGTCCAATTCTCTCAATTTGCCCCATCAGTCCAAACCCTTAGTTCTAATGCGATCTCAACATGGGCCCATGAATCAAGCCAATTACTCCCACCATGTCACTGCAGATACATTTCCCTTTCTCTAACAGATTTAAATGGTCTGCAAAGTCTGCCTGACATATTGAGCTGCAGAAGATTATGCAGCAGTGAATCAGGCCAAGAATGAGAAGAAGCCATCAAGAGGGTCCAACTGAAATGATGAAAACTTTTAAAAGCAACAGTTGAATGCAAAATAACCTAAATGCATTTGCCATAGATCCTTAGGATAGAACACCTTGTGAAATAAGTTGTCTCCAGCCCATGGAGATGTCCTACATTCTTTAGGAATGGTACAACGTTGTGGTCTAGAGGGAACAAGACAGAAAAACGAGAGTAGAACAAAAATACTGCAGCACTGCAAGAAGTGTCAGCTCTCAGATATATTGGGTTTCAGGTCACTGAACAAGGACAGATATTCCCGCCCCCCTGGGTCCCGAGTGCAACTGCACAGTGACACTCCCCCCTATAACCTGCTCATTTGATACAAGTAGCCCAACATAGTACACCCATCCACGGACTCCAGGTTCTATGGTACAGTGTTTCCCACACATAGGCTCATTTGTGGCGCACCGCCACAATGTCAGCACGTGCCACCACAAAATAAAAAGTTGGTCAGTATATATAAATTGATCTAAAGAGATCTCTAACACTGCACATCACATGTTCTCTGTCACACCAGAGACTAATCTCGCCAGTGTTCACGCAGCTGTTGCTTGTAAACTCACCGCACACATGGCTTTCCCCATCCGCTTGTGTAAGAAACCAGTAGACAAGTAAAATTGTGCTCAATCAGACAGAGCCTCACGTTGTGAAAATGAAAGTGAAACTTAAAATTATTCCATTTGCTCCAATATCGCATGTATTTCTAATGGTGTGTGCAAAAAGTAACTTGACACTTTTTAGTTGTGGGTGACAGGGAATTAACATGAGTGCAGTGCAAAGACTGGCACATTTCCCCTGTTCACCATTGGATTCTACTGGGCACACTGCTGTCACTGTAGGTAAGGACAAGTAAGGCCATGATATATTGAAAATAAGTTGCCCCCACACACACACACCCCACCCCCAGTCCACCACATTGCACAGTGCACTGTCAATCTGTGGGAAATTCTGTGGTACCACTTCAGCATCAATTATGCACTCTAATCCATCCATCCATCCATCCCACCCAGTTCGAACTTTCAATCCATCCATCCGTTAGACATAATCATTTCAGACTGCATGCTCTTTCGCTCAAGGTACACAAATACAGAAAGGGGTCACATGATCAGGGGTCATAGCAACATCAGCTATCACCACAGCAGGCAACAGACACAGGATGCACATTCCCGTGCAGGACAGTGTCAGAAATCACAGGTCCGATGCTACATACAGACCCTGCAAACAATGACAAGACAAAACAATGACAATTACAGATAGGCTATGTTTTACCTGTATTTGGAAGGAAAGTTGTACGGTTGGATGCAAGGCTCATCAGACTGAGTTGCAAGAAGCACCAAAATCTTTGAGTGGACTAGTTCAATAAGGTCATTTTACAGAAGTAGCAGCATGATAAAGTTCATCAACTGTCTAAAATGACAGGCTACATAAGGGTTCCTATGTAGAGGTGACACATCCCTGGAGACGGCATCAGGGAAGTCATAGAGTGGCCAAGCGAGTGACTAATGCTCTCTCAAGCTCAAGTGCACACAATTTTCAACTGGCTCTCTCTTGACTTCTCTCAAATAACTGCTTGTGGAGAGCGATGAGCAGCCACAGAGAATTGCCTTCTTCTCTGTCTAATGAGCTAGCTCCAGAGAATGAGCTCCAGAGATTTTTAGCACTTCCAATGACAGGCTAAATCCTGAGTGAACCATAATCAATGGCGTGTCAACTTGCCATCACAACACAAAGAGGGAGGGGGAAGAGACTGGACTGTGTCTGCTGGGAGTGAGACATTGCTCTATTTGATGCTCTATTTAGCCAATAGCCCATTTCCGGACTCTGAGCTGCAGTGTTTATGGGCTTTGTTGAAAATTAGCCTGTGCCTGATAATCAATCTGCTGGCAACACAATTAAAAAGTCATGAGAGCATCAAATTGGTTGCTTTGGCATAAGAGCTGGGCTGGTAATGGCAGTTCAGATATAAACACCAGTGGGAAGAGTGAGTAATGGGAAAAGTGGTGCTGCATTAGAGTTCTCATAACCAATTTAAAATACTGTTACACAGAAGTATAAAAATGTAATCTTCAGAATTAAAGCAGCCTCTAAAAATGAGTTCCATGAAGAGGGAAGTCTTCATAAAGAGGGAAGTCAGCCATTAACAGGGCTGTTGATGTGGCATGATGACAGTAGCACATGGGACGTGGAGGCCATATATAGGCCTACCTAATGATGTCAAAGCAGTGGTGATGAGAATTCAGAGCAGATGATAAAGCAGTGGTGATGAGAATTCAAAGAGGCCAACTCTCATTTACGCAGTATTCACCACCCAGGGCTCTCCAGCATTTCTCTACCACTTAAAGACAATGGCCACATGGAACGGAGAACACCAAATCCTTCACATCTACATTTTGTCACGAAACTCTGCTCTAGCTGGCATACTCTAAAATGTCAGCAAGAAACCCCACATGGGTCGTGTCACAAAACATTCTGTTTTGAGTATCTGTCTGCTCTAAATTACTATTTTCTTGTGCAAATTGGTGCTTATCTCATGACAGTACTAGTACACTGTGGATTTGACTGATGTAAAAACAGACTAGGGCTGGGCGATATGGTTGAAATCAATATCATGATAATCATAAGGATTTTTCTCGATATCAATATATATCACGATATGGCTCATGTATGCAAAATCACGTTAAATAATCAAAGTAATGCTCATCTCATTGAACCGAATGGTAATGTTAGGTGTGATGTCAAATAAAACAGAAATATTCAAATAATATTCCTACCATACCTCATTTTTATCAGAGTTTTTAAGTAAAATTTGCTTGTCATCATCAATTTAGACAGCAGAAATGTGTGTCACGATATCAAAATATCTTCATATCATCACGATATGATTCCACTGAAAAACGATAAACGATAATATTGAATTATCGCCCAGTCCTAAAACAGACTATATACTAATAGCTGTAGCAACATACCAGAAATGAACAACAGTCACCACTGTGTTTAACGCAACTCCATGTCATCAGCTATGTCACTGAGTCTCAGCTAGAAGCCTGAAAGGTCATGTGATGTCCCTGCTTCAAAACAACTTCACTCTACATCTGCTTTAGAAAGTTTAGTTTTGTAGATTTTGGCCAATTATAAATCTGTTTGTCTTTTGTCTGTGTGATAAGGATGCCCTTATGAAAGTAGCTTGAGTTCAGTCATGTAGGCTAGTTGAGCCTTTTAGAATGGACAAATATCAAATCAGTCACTTTAAATAGGCTAATTAAATAAATATCATTTTTACTTTAGTAATACTATAACTATACCATATAATCAAGTGATTTGGATTTTATGTGTTAACAGAAAAAAAGCATGCACTTATGGAGCCCCTCTTTAACTGTGTTGCCCTCATGTTATAGGGGATTAAATTGGGGATGTCGCACAAAGCCCTTGTATCAATTCCACACACAAAGACTAGCCCGGATATACAGAAGCGCTCCACCACTGCTTGTTCCCTCAGTGGAAAGATTTTGTGTGTGTGTGTGTGTGTGTGTGCGTGTCTGTAAAAAGGGTGCAGAGGGATTACACTGCCACTGAAGCTTGGCCCTCTGGGCAGACTGGGGGGAAACACTGAACTGAGTGGCTGAGGGTGCATTTTAAAACGACCACGCAGCATTTCCAATGAAATAAGGGTGCTTTAGGACACTTTTGTTTGGTGGTGGTGAACCTGACCTTCATCTTTTTAACAAAGAAAAGACTAAGAGACAAGGCAAGCATACACAGATTGGGATATACACAGAATTTAGAGTAATATCTAGCATATATATTTAACATTGCTGCAGGCTAGGGCTGGGCAGTATATAAAAAAATTGACTGACCAACACTATGAATTTTCCACAAACCTAATTTTCCACATTGTTCGGTAAACGCATTCCTTCAGTGCAGTGCTCCAGTGCAATCCAGTGCTTGTGTTCCTTTAATTTAAAGCTGCTACCAATAGCATTTGAAACTTGATGACCCCTTGGCGACCCCTTGAGTTGCCAAGGGGACACCAACCACTGGCTAATTTTTGCATTACAAAAAAATATTTTTGTTGGCATATATTTTAGTTACAACTAGATTGAGGTAGCAAAGCATTTTTTGCATAACAGGTTTGGAATTTATTAAGTTTAGGCAATGCTAAGAAAACATTTCAGCTAACAGGTATGATACTAAAAGACAGCAAACCGTGTAGTGTAGCAATATAGTAATAATAGAATGGAGCTATTCTTCTTGACAATACTTTGGTCAATGATATGGTTATCCTGATTATTCCAGTACTATAGTTTACAGAGGGCCTTGACACTAATGGAGACTGCATTGCAATTGCGTACCAAGTTAAAACAGAATAAATAAATGAACAAATTATTGTTTCATTTAACATTAGAGGTAAATGTGACAATAAACCGTGACATGGGTTTCAGGTCATATCACCCAACCCTACTGCATGCTCACAGTAGTAGCACAGCACAGGGAGAAGAGTCAAAACTCTTACCTGTGCAGCCTGTACATCCAAAAGAGAAAGAGCACAAAGAGGTGTTCACAAAGTCCTGCTTTTAGAGACAGGCTGTCAGAACAAAATTAACACTTGACTGAGTTCTGTTATCACAATGTGCTAAATGATTAGACTTTCTGACACCTCTCAGCCTGACGTGGAGTCAGTTTGTGAATTAGTTAGGTCCCTGCAGTCATAAAAGCGAGTGGGTCCAACGCTTCCTTAAAATTTGGTGTGGGCTGAAAAATCTGCAAACTGCCATTTAGAGTGAGCTGAATGGTAAGGATATGGATGTCTTGTCCAACATTTCAACTTGCATCAAGAATGAACGGCTTGAGGTTAAGCTGAGGCTAAGTGGGTTACGATCTCCCTGCAGTTAGTTGTTTTTCCTTGTCGGTTTGGTTGAGCACAATACATGGTTCAGACAATAATATGCATCTTGCAGGACTTTGGAATGCAAATGCATAACAGGACATCAGGCAAAACAGCATTCATAACACACGCAGTCTGTTGTTAGTGTGCAACGACAAAGATCATGAACAGATAGAAGTTTTTACATAAAAACAGACGCAGAGAGGAACACAAAGGCATCCATTCGCACCTAATAGAGTATTACCTGCTAAACGCTGGGTGAACCAATTTTCCACAATTCACGCTACAAATAGAGGAAAGACACATTTGTTGAGAATACAAAAAATAAGCAAATACTAGGGTTCAACCAATATAGGCTTTTAAAGGCCAATACCGATATATGGATTGAAGCTGCCAACAGCCAGTATTTTGTGCTGATATCAATATCTATAATTATATAATAAAATTATAATCATAAAACTGCATATCCATCAGAGGTTTGATGCCATTGACTAGCTGATATCTGTTTTTTAATAAAAGGCCTATATCGTCCCAATAGATCACAAACTGATATATGAGTCTAACCTAGCAAATACAATCAGAGGATAATAGGTGTTTAATATGTGCTGAAATGCAGGACTTTAACATCAAGGTAGCCCTGGTTTCTTGTGATTTTGATGTCAACTGGAAAACTACAGCCCCATCTCCATCAAGAACTGGCGAGTAAAGCCTGGCCATTATCACTGTAAGAGACCACTTACAGATGGTAATTGTCTGCTTCAAATAGACAAACCATGTCCCACATGCACATCAAATTGCAAATTACTCATCATTATCCCAATCTTTTTACAGTCTAAAGCACTGACTATCTGTCAACAATATCATCACAAACATTTTTAAAATCTGTACGCACTATATTCTGACAAGTCAGTCACAATGATTCCCTGTCAGCATGCACATGACCTTGTGGAATTAGGCACAGCTGTGAACTGAGTGGCAGAGGAATGCTGAGACTGACATTTCCCGTGGTGGGAGGAGCCAAGAGTAAAAGATGAGGTTGAGCTGTGACTTGAGCTGTGACTCACACGTCACAATAGAGTTGGAGGTGGATGTTTCCATCATTATGAGTGACAGATGTACAAGTAAAACAACCTCTTTTACACCTCATGCCCAATGTTGAACCAGATTAGGGGAAACTAATGTACAAGTAATAGCATAAATATGTCCCTCAATTGCTACACAGTGAATGTGAAAAGGCTGTTAATTAGGATACTTAAAATGCATTGTCTTGCTTTTCCTAGCATATATGTCATACAATGTACCATTTCCAGGATCAAAATTTAAGCTAGGTAGTTTTTTTTTCCTTTCTTCAAGCGCAGAGCCGATTAGGCCGTGATTTTCAGCCTGGCCTCTTTATCCAAAGGGTGGGAGGGGGCAGCTTAAATCCTTCTTTGCCTTCTTTTACTGGTCCAGGGTGAAGATTTTCCCCTTTATTACTTTTGCTCAAATACAGCCAAGTGCTGGATAAACTGCAATATCTTATTATGTAGAATGACAGTGAGTCAAAGCATTAGGTTTATCACTTCATTGTTGTTGCTTTCCCAAAGCTGACCTCTAGCGCATGTGATTCGGGTGCATTTTGCAGATTGACTTACAAGGATAAAAATACTAATTGTCAAATTAGATAATAGCTGGCACTGTCATGTTGTGCCTTACAGCATGAAAAGCAGCAGAGATGTGAGAGTAACAGTGAGGGGAGGAATGTGTCAAGGGGGTGCAGTGTGACAGTCCTGGCACAAGCTTCATCACAAGCATTTTCTGTTTATTCCATCTCAGTTGAAGAAAAGGCAACAACTAAGAATGTGCTGAAACAAACAAGCTTACCATCTCAGATCTTAGTAAGACCAGGATTTTCATTTCTAAGCCACATAATGGAAATGGCGGAAGCTTTGTTTTGGTACTTATGATGGCCGATTAAGAAATTCATAATATTCCACAAGTTATTGGATTGCGGCCATGGGCTTCCCACACGGGATGGAAATTTCATGGCTTGAAGCAGAGCATACAGTTTGCACACATTGGTAAATAAAATAATTGACACCAGTTGTGATGATATGAGTTGACTGCAAGCCAACAAGAAGGCAAATCTGTTATGACCTCTGAGGGAAGTGAGACTGAAAGTGGGGCTGATATGTGTTGTGCAAGGCGGGAGATGAGAGTTACGGCTAGTGTCCTGGTTGGGGTTGTGATGCAAACAGGTACTAGCAGGTCTGTTTATCACAGGAAAAAGTTTGGGGCATGGCAAGAAATGTGATTGGGGAGCTGTGAAGGAGGCCAGAGCTCCAGATCCTTATCAAACCCTCTTTCTTCCTTGGTGCTCTGTCACCATGCAAGCCTCTGGGAGACTACCTGTCTTTGTCCACACATCACTATGAGTGAGGTGTCAGTGGGAGTGAAGCTGGCAGTGAAGAGTGAATGGCAGGAGATCTTTCATGAGTTCGTCACATGTTTCCTGAGGTGGTGAGAAGTTGACAGATTCATAGAGTTGTTCTCCTTAAAAGTGAAAGGTTAAGATGACTGGCCTCCAATCCAGTCATGTGGGCAGACATGTGATGACTCTTGTGCTGAGAGCAGCGTAGATGATCACATGGACCTGAGATTGTAGGGGGAGTAAACAGATGTCCATGTGCTTGAGACAACTAAAAAAGACCATGAACTCTTGTCCAGGTCAAAATGAGGGACTGACTGACTGGTACAGGCAGACGATCAGCCGTTAGAACATTTAACATTGCCTTACAGTCCAATTGCACAAAAACTAGAACCACTCTAATAATGATAAATATCACCATAAGGGATATTTTACATATGCTAAGTTAGTAGTTTACTAGTAGTCTATATAAGGAATTTGTTTATGAAGATGAGGAATTGGAGGAGCACTGAACAGGAAAGGCTTTGAACCCATAGGGCAGAAGTGCAAACAGAGGGGACCATGGCTAAGACTGGTGCAGTGTTGTCTACACACTTCAATAGCATGACTGCAGTGCTCAAATAGGCTACCCAGTGGCATTCTAACAGCAAAAAGAAGAGACTTACTGTTCGTTGACGACAAAGATGCAGTTGTCTTGTGAGGGTAAGCCTGAGACAGGATGCTTGCAGGTCACCTTCCGCTCATTGTGACTGGTGAGAACAGGGAGGGAAGAGAAAAGAAGAAAAAGAGTGAGAAATCTTAAAGAACACCACAGACACTTACACCTGTCAGTAACAATAGCCCCTCCACTGATACTTGTTCTATCCCCAAAGATGGTGGATGAATAGGCTGCTTGTGACTTTAAAAACCCTGTCACTTTTTAAAAAAAACTCCAGCTGTCAGAGGTTATTCACCAGCAAAACATGGCAGTAGCTTGGAGTAAAACTTTGCATGGGTTGAGGCAGAACTGAAAACATGAACAGTGATTATAGGCAGGACAGATAAACACTATAGATGGGATTTCAGCAAGCAGTGTCAGTGGGAGAATATATCAATGAAGTGAAAAAATGTCCAACTACACACACACTGTCACTGGCACAAGCACTCATGACACACCAATATCCAGACAAACCAAAAAAAGGGAGCTAAAGCACAAAAGAACAGCAATGCTTTTGTTAACTATTTTGCTAAAGTACCAAATGAAAGGAAAGTCCATAGTGTTTCAGGCTCCAAACAAAAATAGAAACATGCTACACAAAGTAGGCACAGCAATAGACATGGAAATCATTTTTCCCTCTTAGAGCCTTTCCTTTTCACACTAATGCCCCCCATGCCTTGGCTTTTACAGCTACCTAGAACAAAGATGGATGCATAAAATAGCAACAAAGAGCAATACAGACCTGGAGTAGTGTGTGGTGGTGAACTTCAACATCATGAATCCACTATTCCAGCTTTAAACACTAGAATCCACTCTTACATTCTAAACTCCCAGCTTTATGAATACTAGGAAGCGCTAATTCTGGCCCAAATCTACAGGCTCCAGCAGCCTGTCTCGCGTCCTACACTCATCATCTAATGACAGAGATACAGAGGATGCCACCCACCCAGCCTTTGGTCCAATTACAGCCTCCTACAGTCACTTCCACCCTAATGTGATTAGAGCACCAGGACACAGACCACACAGTCTTGGGAGAGGAGGAGCACAAGGCAAGCTGGGACCTCTACAACAGTAGCAGCTTTTCCAGTAAAGCGGAGCGGAGCCTGGTCAGTGTTCTGTGTGATCTGGATGGCCTGGGGGCTGGACGGCTCAATCAATTGTCCTGGGGGGAATTACCAGCTTTGCTGCTCCTCACGTCATTAGCCTATCCTAAATCAAGTCCTTGTTTCAACAATGTTGTTTGAATAGCGAGTAGCCTGGGAGTCTGCAGAATGAGTTCAAGATCAAGAACCTGTTAAGCAGCTACCCATCTCATAATCTACAAATTAGAAAACGCAAATCCATGGTTATTTGATTACACTGTCAGTGAATTACAGCAATGGGAAGATCAGTAGCTGTATAGAGTATGCTTTCAGTGTATTTATCAAAATGGAATGGGCAGCAGAGACTAAAAAAGCCTTTCATAAACAATTTGAGTAAAGGAAAGAGCTATAGTATAAATCAAAGTCTTCAAAGTTACTATTCCCTTTACATGCTAGACAGAGTTATTCTACATTTCAACTCACTTGGCCTGTACCATAAACAGTAGAGAGCCAAGCTACAGCCCAAAAATAACACTGCTTTTAAACATGGGCTGCTCAAGTACTGAAAAGAGCAAATAGTAAGTATGAAATAGGGGGTTTAGTTTCAGTTTAGCCTGGAGAGCAGCAGTCTCCATAGCTCTGGTCTGTAATTACTGGAGGCACTGTTGGCAGCAGAGCGTTCTGTGCGGTCTTAGGGCAGACCAACGGCACCATTTGTCTTTGGTATCCCTTCACACATGCCTATACTGCTCTGCACATACTGTAGGTTGGCTTCAGTTGTAAGTGAAGAAAGATGCAAAGTCTGGATGGATGTGTGCACACAGCAGTGGGATGAAAGAGTGATGTGAATGAGCAGCTCCAGTGAGTGAGAAAAATCCATCACTTTTGTGCACTAGCTGCAGTTTTGTGGTTGGCTTAGCAGTCTTTCACAGGCCAACGAAGGTTTCCTAATGACCTGCAGGCTGCTAGGATATTCTGAGTCTAAAAATGCATGACCAGCATCGCTCCGGTGTATCCACTCTGACAGGTATATTAGCCAGTACCTTTAGTGATTGCTAATGTGTATGTAAAGCACTGACTTTCCTAACACCATCGGCCTTCCATGGCTCCACAGGATATGTAGATCAATAGGCAGACTAACTGCAGAGCTTTCAAAGCTCTTAGTTAAGACACCACCTCCATAATGAAATGTCTGCAAAGGTTCTTTGGATCTTTGGTGACATCTATAAAACCAAAAGGCCCTCCTGATGTTAAGTAAGTTTTTGCAGATGTGATGATGGACACATGTGCCAGGTCAGTGTTTTTAAGAGGGGATTGCGTGAAAGCACATCAAAGAGTTGAGTCCCCATAACTAAATGGACGGAAGCTATTTGAGAAGGTCCTAAACTTTCCCAACGTGATCCATGTGACATAGGAGGACAGTCAGTTCTTAAACCCAAGTGGAAAACATGGAGGCTGTAAAGTAACTTGAGGGCTGTGGTTTTGTGGAGGCTAGAAGAAGGATGAGTAACGGCAATAGACATTTTCCTGTTTACTAGAAGAGGCGCCCTTTGGACAACCACTCTGATGGCCATTTTGTTAACGTGTACCAACTGGACCATAGTGACAGACAGCATGCATGCCACCTCCCACAGGGGGTGGTAAGACTTAACAACACTGAATAAGGGCTGGAGGCATGACCACGTCACAGAGATGTGGATGTATTCAAAATCAATTTTATGGCCTCCACATGGTATCAGTAGCTAATGGCAAACATGACAGGAGCAAACAATTTGTGACAGAATGTGTGGGCTGGTCAGAGATTGCCTTGTCACACACCATAAGGGCCTTCTGAAGAGCAACAATAGATTAGAATGTAAGCAAAATTGATGACTACAGCCATTATAGCATGAAAATGCATCAATGCAGAACAGATGCCAGCTCAAAATTAGATATCCCCTTTGAACAGTGTTTTCAAAACTCCTCTGCCAACTAATCTTAGCCTACAACACCATTTAGAATGGTCACACAAGCACTGAAGGATGTGGTCTGTGGTCACTATAGTAGAAATTAAGTTAGTGTAAAGCCACTGAGCTGTACAGTAGGGGGAGCATCTGGTAACACTTTTGCCTTAATAGAGGGCAGAAACATTGTTGGCTCTTTCTCAAGTTTTTGCTTTTCTTCTTGTTGTTTTGTATCCCAGGGGGAGATGATGGGTTGGAGGGGGGCACCTGGAGGCTCCTAGCCCCTTGACCTCAGATGTGTAGAGGCGGGGAGGTGGGAATAGCAGTGGGAGCTGTTAGTGAGGTTGACCACCCTGCAGCAAGGAGGGTTGGACAGTCCTCTGGGGCCTGGACTGTCCTGTTCACCATTATTAGCAGTGAGCTGTAGTAATGAAGAGCTCAAGGCCTGGGGTCAACACACCGCAGGCTTGGCTTTTATTGTTGAGTGGGTCTTTGGGTCCCCCACTCCCCTTCTAAAATGTAACTCCAAACAACTGAGAGGCTCCAGTAAGGATCTTTACATTAGCAAGAGGGAAAAAGGGTTATTTGACTTCCGAGGACATATCCTTGGATTTGAAAACCAGAGTGTAGGGGTCGCTACGGGAGGCTTCTTTGTGTAATTATTTTACTTGGAAAGCAAAGCAAAGCCTGGAATCTGGGTTTCATTTGATATGGTTTTAAAGGGTGGGGTGGTGGCAAACATTTTGGTTAGCATTCCACCTTATTGATTTCATCTGTGAAGCTAAAATAGGTCTCTTTATTTTTAGTCATTCTCCCAGAATTATCCAAAGGACTAGTCTGAATGATTACTTCAAATACACCATGAATGTCCACAACACCACAATATTTTTTTTATCATAACAGGTTTCTAATTGCACCTCAACTATGATTAGTCTATGGTTGGATGACTGCAGTTGATTAAAAACAAAAACAAGGTTGTGAACTTAACTGGGGTTCTGAAATCATTGTCAAAAAATTCAGAATTCAAAACCAGCACTCCTTCAAACCATCTATAAGTTTTAAAGTACAGTAGAAATTCTCAGTACAAATGGATAAGAAAGACAACAGAAACATACAACATGGGACATGGACACGCTATTTGTCAACTTATGTAAAATCACCTTACCATACAACCAACATTTTTACCATCCTTACTTTTTACTCTACGTCATGGGAGCAAGGAAAAAATAAACACACCATTTGGTAGACTACTCATACTTTTTGGCAAATGTGATGTGGAGTAACTGTGAAAATGGAAGGGGATTTCCCAAATCCCCTTCCAAACTGGAACCTAATTTCTCTAATATTTCCATTTGAAGGATATGAACTGCTGTAGCTAATTTGGCTATGGGGGGGCCTAATTGAGCAATGTTGACACTATTTGATACTAACCTTTATTTAACCAGGCAAGCCATATCCATCAATAACTGTATAAGCACAGTGTCTGAAAGAAGTCTGAAATGCTTAGCCAAAACTGCAATAAATGAAAAATATGGGGAATTTGTTGGGTTTTTTTGTTTTTAAGTCTAGTTTGTATTTAAAATGTTTTTCGTACATATTATACAAAAGGCCCAATCCAACCCTGCTTTCACCCCATTAGTGGGTTTGCTTTTATATTCAGCTGAAGACATTTTCTTTCTCTAGCAACATTGAGTATCATCTAAATATAAGTTTTAAATGTATTTTAAAGCTTGAAATGGTTTGTTTATGTTTGTATTGCATGTAAGCATTTAGTGCAAAATGGATTTGTATTTTCAGTTTTAGTGAAATGAAAGGGTTACAAAAGCAAATGTTATTAAAGGGGAATGCCGCCCATTTTCAGTAGTAAAATATGACTCTCTATCCTTAGGGGAGTATTGTGATCAAAAAGTCTGAATCCGTTCCAGAGCCAGAATTCCCAGGCCCAGCTGGGACAGGTCGCATGAACATCTTACGTATCTTGGATGCCAATTTGTCACACCCCCTTTTCCGTACAATGCAATGTAAATGGAAGTTGAGATCTAAGATGTGAACCTGGCGATTTGATAGCAAACTGAGAGCTTGTAGCCTAGTTTACTGCAATTTTTTTTTTTTTTTTTTAGATTTCTTCACAGCTTTGACCCCTCACCATTGTCTTCATTCTGAAGGTCAACTGAATATACATTTGTTTCGCAAATCCTTTTCTCTTGTCATATCACATGAAGAAGAAAATCTGCACTAGATCATGTGTAGAGCTGCTGTCAAGATACATCATGGACAAAATTTCTATTAATTTACATAGGCTACCAAGCCAGTGCAAGGGCTACATTGCACTGCAGAGGTGAGACATCAAAGTCCTTTCAAAGGAAAATATTGCAATTTGCATCATTCCAGATGCAGCGGCAGGTCACATCTGTTTGCCCCAGACCAGTCATGCTACCGTAGGGTTCATGCTCCATGCTTTTCACCACTGCTATTCACTTTGGAACAGCTCAGGCATGGAAAACCAGGTCTCTCTCTGCCTCTGCCCTCACAACTTCTATAAATACATACCGCTTCACCACAGCAGAGTGATATTTATTATTTTTAATTGAATGCCTTTCAAACTGCTTCAAGGCCTCTAATGACTACCGTCCTGCTATGCAGGACTGAACTGTGCAGCAAGTCAGAGTGATCCAAAATTACTAGGACCCAATTTCCCAAGGATATGATCTGATGACATACAGTATAATCCATAGTGGATGCCTTTATCAGTGCACCTTACAGTACCATCAGTGTGTATATTTTTAGCATAGGTTGCCCCAGTAGGACCGTACCCCTACCCTGGCAGTGTTAGTGCCATCATGCTCTCCCATTTATACCAGGATTGCATGGTACCAAACTCCAGCTCTAGCTCCCTAGGCCCACATCTAAGTTGTGATGTGTTTTTATGGTGACATTTAATTTAACTTATGAGACTACTGGTATACCAGAATTATAGAAAATGAAGTTGTACATAAATGTCTATGCTCTAGATCATAATATAGTTCCCTAGACCCCTAAACTTTTCTTAGATAGGCTAATTTCTAAATACCACCACATCACAAGGAAACCTATGGGCAAGTCAACAGGAGTTCAGCTGGAAAACTCCCTTTCCCCCCTCAAAAAAATCCAATTGCAAACAGCCTTTCACTGGGAATTAATTCTCTTGTTATGCCCATGAATCTAATCCTATTACACAGGAGGAAACTTGGACACAACATTAGCCAAGACCAGTGAGTACTGGGTAACGCTTGCATATTATCAGGTGTAGTACTCTAGCTGGCACAAAAAAACAGAATGGGTCTGCAGTAGAACTCCTCAGTACTACATGGATATTGACTGGGGGTTTGAATAGCCCTCCTCACAAAAACGGAGCTGAATAGGCAGAATGCAGTGTGTAAGGGGGCATGTGGGGGCCAGCAAGAGAAAAGACAAAAAAAAGACACAATAGGGGGTTTGCAATGCCTGAGAGGCCACAGAAAATGCTGTGCAGCACGATGAAGTAATGTGGTGTCACAAAATGGCATTAACTGGACTACAGTAATAACCTGGACTAATTTGGGAATGTGTCATGAAGGAAATGAGATGACAAACCTGTAGCACACCACAAACAATCATGGCATAGAATACGTCGAGTAAGTTGCAGGTCTGTTAAGCTTTGACTTTCACCTTAGACCTTTTTACTTAACCCTTGAAAACAGCTACCCATTCATGCTACACAACAGATTTTTCACAAACAATTCAATTAGCAGCCATCTTGATGCAGCTGTGACTGTCTGCAAAGGGTGTGAAGGTCACACAGCTGAACAAGCAATTCAGGAAGATTTCAAAGCCATGGAAACAACCTG
This sequence comes from Centroberyx affinis, assembly GCF_046629955.1. Taxonomy (NCBI): domain Eukaryota; kingdom Metazoa; phylum Chordata; class Actinopteri; order Beryciformes; family Berycidae; genus Centroberyx; species Centroberyx affinis. The sequence goes on along the minus strand of NW_027279846.1, from coordinate 122,288 downwards.
CCCTCTCAAGGAAAAATAAAACACTGTTTCAAAGGAATGTCACTTAGCATTGATGGAGAGGATGGAGTAAGCAACTGGGAGAAAACTGTGGTGTATTGGTAAGCCTGTACCACCCAGCTTCATACTGACCTTTGCCACAGTGACAAGAGGCAACCATCTTAAAATAGTTCCTCATCAAAACCTAGGGAATGGTTCCTTAAAGGGCTATTTATGTCACAGAACTAAACCTCCCAACATTATATTAGCCACACATCTCAAATTTCCATCTCCAGTTTCATTCTCTGTAAAAATCTCCCCTAGTTAACCATTCACTGTTCAATTTCAGGCTTCATTAAAGACAACAGCAGGCTTGCATTCAATATGGCTTTCATGGCAAGATACATGGTAGAAGCCCAAGGGCAGTCTGTTGAGAGTGCTGACTCCAAAAACAGCATTATCTAATGGTCTTTGTGTATGAATTTCCTAAAAGTGAAATAGGAATCATAAAAAACGGTATACTGTAGCGATGGAGGCAGGACAAAGAGCAGAACTGTAGTCACTAAAGAAAGTGTCATTCAAAACCTTCTAATCAAGGCCTACACTGTTAAGGAAAGTACATATGTATTCACCTGCATGCATTTAGATAGATGTGAGGCTGGGAAGGCGCAGGCAATGGAAGAATAGAAGCAAGATAGCACATACAGTGGCAGTATTGGCTGGGATTTTTTTATGATGTATGAAAAAAGGTCTAAAACATTAGCTTTGGCTTTGTTGCGCTCATATCATTAAAGATTATCTGAATGGGTAAAGACATTATGATGGTTTCATGTGTGTAGGGGGAGGACATTACATTTTACACCAGAAACCGGGAGGAAAAAGGCAAATGAACTAATAAGCATTTTGACTCTGGCCAAAATGAAATATTTTCTTTGGTGCGAATTTTCAGGTAGTGCCAAGTGCTTCCCTCCACATTGATCACAGAAATTCGATCTACACAAACACCTGCCACCACGTAAAATGAATGTGTCTCCAGTGATCAATTATAGAAAACTACTAAGTTAAGAAAGTGAGGAGCTGGGAACCACTCGAGCTGATATTAAAACTTTCAATCAAAGCTGTTGTGGAAAGCAGCTACTGGGAGGCTACATCTCACACTTTTCTCAGTATCTCAGCACCTCAGTAAAACTGAATATATCACAAGGATAGGAGGTCTGAATATCTGACAAGGAATGGATAGGCTGAATATGGGGGTGGACACCTCTCTGCACTTTTTGCCGTTCTGCTGGTTGATCTTTTATGACTCTGCTGTCTGAAATGAAATCTGGCCCCCACGCCTCCTCTTTCCTTAGTTTCTGCTCAGTGAGAGCTGGGCCTTCCAGCAGCCAATCCAGAGTGAGCAACTATATTACTGCTGACATCTTCTCCAAATGGTACCAAACTCCAGAAGTTACACAGGTTAAAAGTTGTGAATGGGAAGAGGTCAATTTCACTGCCTGATTAGGCACAATGGTCACTGAATGACCTCACAAGGAAAGTGGAAGAGTACTGAGGAGAGCGTAGTTCATACTCTCCTCATGGGTTTGATGTGGGTCTATTTAATCTTTAAACTTTGTATAGCGTTGCTACCGAGACAGTCTATGACATAGTATAATAAATATGAGGAGTTACAGCAAGGACTTAACCACAAGCCCCATAGAGACACTTGAAACTAAAATTAAGGATCAAAACAGTCTTCCAATTTTTGTACCCATTGTTTACAAACAGGCACAACAAATGGTCATTTTCGGCTGTGTGAATTATGTTAAATTGTGGTCTAAGGCTTACACCCTTGTAACATGAAAACTAATGAAATAGGGTACATCACACATAGATCCTACATGACCATGAGGGACTGGTTCTCCCACTGCTTCATGACCACAGCCATGTGTTTTCCAGAATTCTGTGAGAAAGGGCCAGATTAAGAAAGCTAAGACAGTAAAAGCACATGTTGCTTAGCAGACATAAGTGAGTGTGAGATAGGCAAGGCAGGCTATTAGAGAGAGGACCTTGTCTGGGTCACTGCTCTGATGAATGCAGTGGGTGGGCAATGCTGCAAATTACGGCTTAATTGACTGTGATTAACAGACAAAACCTTTTACAGATCATCTTCAATCATCCTGCAATTCAGTGGCTCTTGACAAAGGTTGACAGTTTGAATTCTTTCAAAACAAACATTCAAGTGATACACAATACTTCAAGAAAATATATTTGTAAATGTTGTTGTGATGCCTACAAACAGTGTATTAAAACTGCCATGACATACCACTCCCCCTTCTGAGCAAGAATGTGTTTTGCATCAAACCCAAACTGGGTTAAAATTCGAAATATTAACCAGACAGAACAAACTGAGTGAGAAAGGCAAACATATTTCCCCTGGAGGGGTTTACTTTACACTGTTGTGTAGAGTCACTCGAAACTCCTGGGGCTCAGGAGTTTCAGTAGCTTTATTGACCAAAGGGAAGATGAGTTCATAAAACTCAAGATTCAAACTGCAACACATTCCTGTATTGCATACAAATTTACAATAAGAGAAAGATGCTTATACCAAACATACAGCAGATTTCATTTTTGTCATTGAGGATAGAAAAATAACTTAAACCCAAACTAATTAGACAAGAGAAAACATCAAAAACTAAGGAATGGTTTGCATAGAGCTGCAGAAATGTAAGTAATTCCCCTTTATTGTGATTTGTGAACTGACTATGTCAACTCAAACTACGTTCAAGTAACGTTACAACTACCTTACAACCTGCCACGAGATGTCTCGACAAAATCCAACCGGGAAAACCGCCAAGAATTTGCCTAATGCGATAAATGAAAACAACACAACATTGCCAACATTCGGTAATGTCCAGTGCACAAACGATGTGGTTTGAACGTATAAAGCTCTGCTCTGACTGGGTATGGAAAATGAAAGACTGGAATGAGATGTTAAAATTGCAATCAAATCATTAGGACTGAATAGCCTTTTACTAGAATCAGTCATCACCCGCAACGTGATTAAACATCACACAAATACCGCAATTATCATAGTGCGAAGTGAAGAGCAAACCGTCGCAAACATCCACAGCATTGCGTAGGGCTTTTAACGGTACTTACAATGAAAAGCTTCTTCCACAAATATCCAGGCAATAAAACTACTGCAGCGAAGTCAGATGGCGAGATTAAAAAAAATGTAACCCGTTATCCAGATGTGAACGTTGATGCAAGTTAACGATGAAAGCGACTCACGCGAATGAGAGCTTGCTTGCTACTTTGAAGCGTGTGTCTTCTTGAAGTGCGATTTGTTCACCGAGCTCGCGGGGCAGAAGCGTCCCAGCTGACTGCCGCGCCGTGTGCGTGCGCCCGTATAGTAGGGACGCTGAAACCCGAGAGGCAGTGATGTCACGGTCCGGATGTAAAGCAAAGTGGCCAGTGGTGCGCTATTCTCTCTCAACACAATTACAAAGCAGGCAAGCAGACAGGCGACACACAGGGAAACTGGGAGACGGAGCATCTGCGGTAGACTGGTTGAACTATGGTGCGCTGGTGGCACTAAATGAGAGATAAATGACCTTCTTTGAAACTATCTATACCGGGTTTTCGTATTCACTTCATGTTTATACGACTGTCGTTTAACATTGAGTCATTGCACCTCCTCCACGCGTGGCTAAATTTACGGTCAGCATGACAAAACTTTGCAAAAATAGCAGCTGACAGACACACAACCACGCATAGGGAAGTGAACCCATGTCCCAAACTTGAAGCTTCTAGTTAGGGCACTCGGAGAGCGCAGACCTCCGCCAAGGTTATTATTGCTTGTTCGTGAGTCGGATCCGGATCCGCTCCGAAATTTAATGGGTTCTTCCTTGGCCCATGCTACACCCTTCCACGAAGTTTCATGAAAATCGGCCGAGTAGTTTTTCCGTAATCCTGCTAACAGACAAACAAACAAACAAACAAAGCACCGAAAACATAACCTCCTTGGCGGAGGTAATAATAAACGTGTTCCGTTCTTCCATTGTTTATTTAGCATGCAACCGGGCTGGACCATAATACGGCACCTACATGTGGAGCTTTATTTCCTGTGAGCTGTTATTCCTGGCATGTGCTGTCTGAACTATGAATGTGAGTGGCCGCACCTCCCTAACCTCATTCCTCAGCATGCCCCGACAAAGTGGCATGTTGAAATAACTTATAGCTACACTGGGCCTTTAAAAGCTTGTCGTGAAAGTATTCTGGGGCATCCTGGTGAAGTTGTGGTAAACTTTCAGAACATATGAGGCCACTGTTCAAGGAATTGTAATATGTCGGGTATTTCCATTCATGTCAATCTCAGCTATCAGTGCGATCCTTTTGTGTTTGAGGCTTGTTTGCTTCAATGGGGTGTAGTCAGGGGAAAGAACTGAATATCAAGTAGGTTCAGCAGGGGGCCTGTGGCTATTGAAGACATGAAAGCCTGGACAATGACCTCGGCCCCAATCTAGAAGCCAAACAGCTCCTCCACTCCTCAGCCTGCTGGGTGTAGTCAATGGCACAGGAAGACAGTCAATAGACTCTCACTGGCTGCTTTTCTCTGCTCATTCCATATGGGCAGTGGTGATGAAGCCCCCTCTTTTATGATACTTGAGCGTTTCTAAAGTTCGGAGCTCTCCTCATAGTCTAGAAGTGGAAACTGGCAATGCTGAATGCATTTTCTATGGGCTGAATGCATTTTCTATGGGTTGAAAACAAAGCAAACAAGCAGCACAGACATTAACACCATCAGTAACATGTGAACTACCTTGACCAGCTGTACTACACACTTCTAAATAATGCATCGTGAATCCATTATAGAGTGGGGGGGCGTGTACTAACACATGCAGCCCCTCAGCTATCCATGGTCCTCCAGGGAGGGCCTCCCATGCTGGAGCTAAGAGCCAGGAGATATAGCCACCACCTGGGGCGCAGAATGGACACCACGCCCCAGGAGAAGGCAGAGGGAGGAATAACAAGGAGCCAGAGGATATGTGATATGATATTTAGTGACCCAATCCATGAAAAATTAATCCATGGTGAATAAAGAGCTTGTGTTCCTCCAACGCCCACAAAAAAGGTGTCAGAGGGGAAAGTCAAAGCAAGCTGTCCAGCCATCTGCACATGCTGTGTGTTTGCACTCAGTGTCCAAATCAGACAAAAGCCTATTGCTCTAAAGAAAATTCCTTCCACAGTCAAGCCCTTCACATAATTCTATTGTGATATATAAAACGGAGAGAGGTTGCTTTGGTAACAGGTGGTTAGAGACACCATCCCACATGAAAGGTCACAGGTCTGATCCTCGCAACAGCCTATTGTGTTCATCAACATCCATGTGAAAGATGTGTACTCCTACCTGCTCACTCATTGTTATTCATTTCACTCTAATTGCCAGCATCACCTAGATGCTTAAAATGTAAATGTAAATCTCACCATCAGAGCCACCGTGTCTCCTTGACTTGCCCCTATCATTCAGTCGTCAGGCTGGATTTAAGACCACACACCAGATGCAATCATTTAAACGGCTCAAGGCATTTTATATTTTGCTGCTTTGTGCCTCAACATGTCTGATGGGAGAACCATCCAAAAATCTGACCTGAAATCTGCTGATCTGTGCCATGATCTACACTGCGGCATTGTGCATTTGTTTTGATTGCAAGTGTATTTGTTGTAATAGTATGAATTAGGACATATGCCAGGCTCATACTTTTTTCAAAAACCAAGACTAAATAGAGATAAACTATTTTTGGACTGTGCATCTCATGCTAAGTAATCAGTTATTTATGAGATACAAACAGAAAACAGACAATCTCAGCTGTCATTCATACATTAAGTTTAAAAATGAGTCATGCATCGTCTCATGCATCATGCATAGCCTACATTTTCTCCCTCATTTTTTTTTCTTTCTCATCCATTGGTATATTAACAATATCTGATATAGACTTTGTCCATCTTTATAAGTTAGATGGATAAAATATGACTCTACTTATGTGGCTTGTTTATAGGGAAGGGAGGAAGAATAAGGGAAGGGAGGGGTCAGATATGTAAATTAACAACAGGCTTATGAAGGGGATTTTATAGTTAGGTTAACATTAAATTTACCTATAGATTGTTAGAGAAGATGAGTGGGAGGGTTAGCTTCAGTCTCACAGAGGCAAGTGAGACAAGCTAGGAGGGACATGGGAGGGAGGGTGGAGGGGCAGAGTAAGCGGCTTACTACTCTGGGATTATGGATGTGGGTGGTTTTTTGGTTTGTTTTTTTGGTTTGTTCTTTTTTGTATCTATTGTTATGGTTTGTGTCTTCTGTGAAAAATGTTAGAAAAAGTATTATAACTACCAGGTTTATTTACCTAATTTGATGATTCAGAACAGTGTGGGAGGCATCTAAAACCTTTGGGTTTTAGGGGTAGGATGTTCAGTTATTCTGTCTAAAAAATATACATACTGTATACGTACTGTATATATATATATATATATATATATATATGAAGAATGCACACCCGACAAGGTGTACTGTATATACAGTATATATATACCATACATATGAAGAATGCACACAAGAATGCACACCCGACAAGGTGTAAACATGAGGCTTTTGTAAAAACTCCACTATGAAGAAAAATCAAGTCACACACTCTTCTCTTTTCATGAGAAAAATATGTGAATTAGAATTTCAGGTACATGAATATTATAATTCCAGGATAGAATATACATTATTTAGAATGAGGCATGATTTTTATGGAGGGAGTGATAAGGCTATAAATAATGCTATTAGCAAGACAACTTAAAAAGCAGGTTTTATACTAGCTATTAGGAATAAGGTATAAATCAGTGTTTTTTTTTAAATTTATATACAAAATTATCAATCAGAGTATGGTCTGGAAATGCCTAGCATTACTAAGGAGCGAGCTACAGCTCTGGATGCTTCAATCTCAGAGGAGGAAGTTAAGAAGGCGATCTCCCAGCTTAGTGATGGCAAGTCACCAGGAATGGATGGTTTGCCAGTAGAGTATTATAAAACATTATAAGATATCCTGGCACCAATTCTGGCCAAGGTTTATTCGGAAGCAATAACATTAAAGAAGCTTCCAGAATCTTTTAAGGAAGCCTTGACATCGAAAAAGGATAAAGATCTGTTAGATCCTGAGAGCTATAGATCTGTGAGCTTGAGTAATGTAAATGAAAAACTGATATGTGAGATTTTTGTTACAAGACTAGAGAGAGTATTAGATATTGTTAATAATGATCAAGCTGGGCTCATAAAAGGGAGGGCTCAACCAATAGTATCAGGTGCTTGCTACATCTGACATGGATGAATAGACAGCCATCCTGCAATGCCACTGCACTTTCTCTTGATGCAGAGAAAGCCTTTGATAGGGTAGAATGGGGATATCATAAATATGTACATGGCTTTGGAGTGGTTTTTATGAATTGGATTGATGTATTATAATGGTCCAAAGGCAGGTGTCCAAACTAATGGAATGATATCTCCTTTCTTTCATCTTTCCAGGTCAACTAAACAAGGAAACCCTTTGTCCCCTTTATTGATCTTGATTGCTCTAGAGCCTTTGGCAATATAGCTGTAAGCACAAATCCAGAAATGGATGGAGTGGTGGAGGGTCAGGAAGAATACAAACTAGCATATAAAGTAAATTGGAACAGTCTGAGGCTATGCCAGTCTCACTTTGTGTTCATCTTTTATGATTACTCCTTTCAATATTAAATGGGTTCATTCTGCAATGAAATATTTGGGGATATTGAACATCACAGTTGGATGGGATAGTCCATATTTATATCCACCAGTCCTGCAAAGAATTCAACAAAACTTAGATAAATGGACGCTTGAAGTAAATTTTATAGGGGAAAAATAATGCCATAAAGATATCAATTATATATAAATTCAATTATGTCTATATGATACTAACAATCTATATCCCAGGTATATTTAAAATAATTTGACAATCAAAGAATTCATTTAGGAAGGGGAAAAAACACACAAATTAGTACACAAAAGATTCATACATCTAAGGAAAATTGAGGACTGGCTGTCCCAAATGTGGAGCTATATAATTTGGCCTTAGAGTTGTCAAAATTAGTGAAACATTGGAAGTCAAATTATAAGGAGATGGGAAAAATGACAGCTCCTTTGAACCATTACATGCTTTATCACAAAAGAGGTTTGAAAATGTGCATACACAAGACATCAATATGTGCATTTGAGAATGTGCGTGGGTATTATGTATTACGTTTACGCATTATATGTAACACTGGAAAATAAATTAAAACAAATATTAGCAAAACATGGGGAACAAATTCAAATAAAATGAAAGTATGGATTGTGGAGTTGGTCAGAAAGGAGGGGAGTGGAAAAATCCAAAGTAGACCATACACCAGGTCATCAGATAGTCTCTGGGAGTGGGAGGCCTAAATGCTGTTCCAAGAATGTTTTTAATGGGAGGGGAGTTCAGTGTAGCTTTACCACACCAAGGTCACACAAACTCTGTGTCATCTTACCCCCAGAGCATAACTCTAGTCCATTTTATGGCTACAATGACAGAGGAAGGATAACAGGGTGGGTTAGCCAAGATCTGTTTACATTATCACAGCAGAGTGGCGAGGCTCCACACCTCCTGGCAGGTTGTTCAAGCCAAAGCCCTTGTGATGAAATGAAGCACAGTAAGTATAGGAAGGTAGGTAGGAAGGTAGGTGAGTGGGAGGACAGGCCCACAGTGTAGGAGAATACTACCTAATCTAGAAAAACACAATTGTGGAAATGCCTTGGTGCCGCCTTCTGACAGAGGTTTGCTGTTAAGCATGTTAAATTTTTAATGCAATACAAATTGCCCAAATGGCCCAAATTGAAGCAGCAATTTGTAGAATATCAAAACCACCTTTTTCTGTACAGAGAAGATGTAAATTCAGTATTTCATGCATCTTGGCAATGAAGCTTTTTGGATCCAAAACTGGAATAGCTGAAGTGTGTCCAACATGCTGTGCTAATGGATTTTCATGGTATTGTTTCCAATTGGGAGTCCTTTAGATTCTTAGAGAGAAGATGGGCAAAGTCATTCCATCAAATAGTTGTCCTAGATTATATATTACATTCTAAAAGCATTCCTTCATGAAAAACAAACTACCTGATACTTTGAAATAGACAATTAACATGTGTGTCTAACTACAAATTACCATGAGCAGTACCGTCAACAGCAAAAAAGACATTTTTTAAATAACGGCTATTCCCAGTGTTCCGAAGCAAAAAGAAAAAAACTACTCCCATACATAAAACCAATTATTAATGAGCAACACAGTGTTGCTTTTCAGCTGCTGCTTGCATTAGAGGCTTCATCCGGTTCTCAGCTGACAGATGCAGAGGAGAAGCCATCAGACTCATTAACTGCCCACACACAGTTGGAGAGACATGGGAAGGGAGAGGGAATCTCTAAGTGTTCACATGTTTATCCACTCTCAGAGGATCCTCTTCTGTCTGCCCACTCACTGTCCCCTCTGGCCCTTTCTTCTTCCACCTACCCTCCCCCGCTCGCTCCGCTGTGTCAATGAGCCGCCGGTTATTACCTGCTGGTGTGCTTAACAGTTGCAGGTGCAGTGGCAACAAGCAGCCCAGTAGCAGCAGTGGAGTAGCCTGAGGTGGATCATGAAGACAGCCCTAATCAGAGTGTTTGTCAGTGCTCTGCAGGGTCCCCTGTTCCAACTGAGTGATCGTGAAAAAATACTGCAGGCATAAAGAGTCCCATTATCAGCCTGTCTTCAGGGAGCCAGTGAGAGGATGGGCTGAGATACCAGCCACCTTCTTGGGGAGGGAAGAAGAAAAAAATCTCCTGCTCCAACAGTCAAAAGTGTGTGTCAAATGGAGCTGAAAAGGGGCAACGGGTTCCTGGGCTGCCTGAGAAGTCATATCCAGAGACACCAGATCAGGAATTATGTGACCCAGCCCAGGCCATTCCAGTGACATCAGTGAATTTAGAATCACGTTCTGATGGAGAGCATTGTGGAGGTTATGTATGACCCATCTATGTGTATCATGTACGGAAACTGCCACAAATGAATATGAAATGATGCTGATTAAGCCAAGGGAATCACATGCATGCAAATTACGCTTTGCGTTTGCTTGGAATGTGGAGGATGGAATGACATTTCAGACAACATGCAATATATGCAAAAGGTTTCTACAGCAAATGTGTGTCAGACATGGAACCCTCTGGGGAGGATACAAGCCGTGGTTGATGCTATCCAACAGGATTCCTGGAGAACAGAGGAGCAGAGAGAAGCCTCTTGAGCTATTCAGGGTTGACGGGAATCGAGTTATCTCAGCGCAGAAAGGTTTTATCTGCCTGTCTTGACTAGCAAGATTAAAGCATCTTCAGATGAAGGGTAAACAGAGGCAGCAAACCCACCAGCTACCCATTCTCTGCTTTACCTCTGATATGGAACCAAAAGCAGTTCTCTCAAAACAACTAAAATGATTGTGACCATGATGCATTGAAGAAATAGGCCAGTTCACTGTTGCTTGCTAGTCAAGTCTTTTGTTGTTATGTCACTGTCAAAAATAGTGTGCACAAAGTAAAGAGATTCCATACACAGATCGAGCTAGGCTTACAGCTCTGCCCATGACTCTTTCCATCGCCTTTTTGGGAGGATATAATGAAAGACAAACAGGTGTTTACAGTAGCACATTAAAGAAAAGACTAATTAGAAAAACATCAAAGGAAACAGGGCTAATTTTGCAGAGGCTTGCAAAATGGGCCAATCAATGAGGAAGTCAAACTCACACTCCCTCAGGCAGCGAGGAAGTTGAAGTCTGCTGAACCCTCTCATGAATCCCAACGCCTCACTGATCATAATTACAAGCTCTGGCCAAAAATGACTCACTGTACTAATGAGACATTGAAAATCGATAGGCTGTATCGAGGATTTGTTTAATGCAAGAGCAGACATGCTAATTGGAGGCACAGACCTCCATTGCGCAGTCCCAGAATTGAACCAAACCTACTTCAGGACGAAACTATGAGTGTAGCAAGTGGGGGAGATGTTCATGTCACAACAGTGATGATGCAAAGAATGTGGGGAAAAAGGGGGATTGCAGATGAGTGAACCCAGAGGGTTTTTTTTCAAGCACAATGGCTGTGCTGGTGAGTGACATCACAGAAGGTCAGCATGAGAACAGAGGGGTCGGACAGACTCGCTCCACTGCTCAAGCTGCTTTGTGAGCCTTGGCAGCATTGACAGCCACAAATTCCAATGTTTGCAAGTCAAAACACCAATAGTGATGTGCTCTAGCATGAGCCCTCACCCAGCTCCCTCCAGCACATCTGATCCAACCCCTGACTGCTTGCTGACAAGGCTTAGCCTAACTTGCATCTGGCTCTGTTAAATTCAGTATATCAGCAAAGAGTAGAGGCTTCCAATTCCAGCTATGCAAGAAATTTCCAATTTAACATCTCTGATCATATGACAGCATCAGCCTGTCAGCTTTCTGTTTACAGTATTAAGGCAACCAAACAATGAGATAATGATTACTTGCCAATTAATAATTTATAGTTTAACTATTGAAGGTAAAAATAAAAACCCTTAGGTAAGCACATCCTTCTAATGGGCTTGGATTTACCAGCATGATAAGACAAACTTATTATGTTGTGTCTTTTGAAAGAAATGAAAAAGAAAAAAACCTGCTGAAGTCTGATTAAGTTATGGGTATGGTCAGGATGGGGCTGTGTTGCCAGAGGGAGAAAATTTCCTCTGGCCCTGCACATGAATACGGGATGAGGGGCTCCTGTGCATACATTACAACACTAATACTGCAATTACAGAGGAATTAAGGTCTCTACTCCACACCATTACCCCTAAACTGGCCCCTGGATGCAGCGCTGAAAATGTCGATAAATTCCCTTAAACCTTTTTTCCTGCGGATATCAGTCCATGATTTGACAAGGACTTGCTGGTTGACCTTCCCCGGGCCCCACTGGACACAAACTGCTTAAATGTATTATCATGGAGTCACAGAGCATAGTAAGAAAATCAAGGACCTGGACAACATCAAGTCATCTAATGAGAGGATGATGAAATACATCGCCTGGTTGGCACAATGTCAGTGGCCTGGCAGTTTCTGAAAACACCTCAGGGTGAAGTGAACATATTACTGTGGCACAACACATGCAAGTAATGGACAGAATCACTCAAAGTGCATTTGACAAAGAGGAGCCTGGCATGCAATTGTACCTAACTTGACAGAAGGATCATCCTCCAGCCATGAACTAATTGTGAAACCAGTAAGTCAATCACACAGATGAAGCAACATAAGCTTCCACATCCACACACATACACACACCCCCTCCAGGTACAGGCTTGCCAAGGACAGTCATCAGTCAGGCCTCACTCATTTTTCCTCACTCAGTTTCTGCAGAGCACAGATGAAAAGATGCAGACAGTTCATTGCGAGCCTAATGAATCTATCACTTCATGTCTGGAGCTAATGCGCCTGGTGGGAGAGGATAATGTAGGCTACAGTTTTCATTTGATGAGGCCAATAACAGCAACCTCAGCCATGTACACAGGGAACCCCAAGGACCAACCACCAAACTGATGATTAGACACCAACAGAGACACAGAGAACAGCCAGTAACAGCACCTTCTTCGAACACATAATAAAGAGTCATACCTCATTCCATCAGCTCGTTTCCTTGCTGAGATTGCTTTTCTTGTTTCAAATTGATTATGGAGAAGCCCTGGGATGCAGGAGCAGCTTCTTTTAATAACCACCACACCAACTTCTGCTATCTACAGCATGGAGATAGAGCCAAATCAAACATAAAGCTGTGAATATAATCAAACTTGCCCCTACTCCCTCTTCTCCCCAGACCTGAGGCAAGGTGTGAGTCTGATTGTAATAAAGGATTGGTTATATAACCACTAGCATTCAGCTCCCTACCCAACTACCATCATTTTATTTTCTCTGCTAGCGGCTCCAGACCCACTGTCAGACCATCCATCACAGTCAGGAGAACATAAATTACTGGCTCCTCTCTGGAGAGGCTGCTCTCTCTCTCTTATGACTACTACCTTGATTGCTAAAGAACTGTCAGAGCACTGTCTATTCAGCTCAACTGTTCAAGGACTTCAATACCTTGTCATATGTTCCACCATCAAGAGGTTGAAAGATTATGATAGTATAAAATCATTGCTTATTTGGAGACCAAGCTAATCATCCAACATATCCATTATTGCAAACACCGAAACATAAATGCATATGAATGAGGATGAAGAGCTCAAATGCTTACCAATAAGGAATTCAATGCATTCCAATTAGTCACAGCTCCAGAACTGGTTTAAAAGGTGCAAACACAAGCAAATTGTATGGCAGATAGAATCAGAGCAGAGAGTAGAACTGAGAGGGAACTGAATGGCTGGTTGTAACAGAGAGAGGGAGAGAGAAAGAGAGAGAAAGAAAGAAAATGAGAGTGAGAGAGTGTGACAGAAAGCAGCAGCATTAGCTGAGAAGGAGAGTTAGAGAGGTAGAGTGTGGTGGTACGACGCATGGTTCTGCTGCGTAGCCTTTAGCAGTGGAGAGCATGCTCAGTAGGCCAGCCAGAGGGCCAGGCTCCTGCTGTGGCCTAGTTCTGATAAAACCAATAATTACGTGGAACACTTCACTGTGGTGTGAGAGTGTGTGTGTATATGTGTGTGTGTGTGTGTGTGTGAAAGAGAGATAGTGTGAGTGAGAGAGAGAGATGGAGTGTGTGCCCTGAATATAAAAGCTAAATCCAATCTCATCTCATCAGCTGCAGCCATAAACAAATATTCTGCCCCAGGTGATGGGCGTTATTGATCCGTCTGTCATCCAGGGCTCGTGCAGGCAAAGAGATGGTCGTGGCTAGAGAAAGAGCCACAACCACAATTGCAGTCATAGGATAAAGACTTTCATTGCTGACCCAGAGAGAGAGAGAGAGAGAGAGAGAGTAGGGGCTGTTAGGCTCTAGTTCCCCTTGTCCCCAGGCAAAGATGGCCACTAGCATGAGCAGAGACAGGGCAGCACTGCCACACTCATTGGCCTGACTGATGATAGCAGTGATGACCAATAGAACTGGGTCATCCAGGAGAGAGAGGCAGAGAGAAGAGAGAGAGACAGAGAGAGAGAGAGAGAGAGAGAGAGAGAGGAAGATTGTGTATTTGAATTTGTAGCCAAGCTAGTATGTGTCTTGTGAAAAATAATAGTTCTGTGGAAAGTCAGGAGAAAGGTTTGTGGATGAAAGTGTGTGTTTGTTTACAGCTAAAAGGTGACAGTCATCACTGCAGGCCAGAATTCATTGTGACAGGAGTGTTAACTTTCAATTACATGTGAATTGGTTGATTAGGCTCATAATTTGTTTTGTGTCATTGTTTGCCAGACCAGCTTTCTGGCAGCAAGTGAGTAAACACTGATCATGAATAAGCATGTGTTGTGGAGTATCATCTTCAGGCTGCAGGGTGGCAAACAGCAGATGGCTAGACAAACAATGTAGAGAGCATATCTTCCAGTTCTTACTTATAGTTTCAGTCATGCAAATCACTTGAGCTATTGACCGTTGCTGTGCATTTACAGTATTTACTGCATCATCTTAGGTAAGTCCAAATGAGTCAAATGGGACTGCAATTGATAAAACCTGATAGAAATAGAAGTTCTGCACAGACACAATAACCTGTATATCAGAGATCACTAAGTCTGGACTGAATGCTTAGAAGAAATTGATTGGCTGCAGCTTCAGAACTCCCAACTGACTGCTGTCTCCTCAGCAAGCCTAATCCAAGTCTACAGATGTAGACAGAGAAGTGGGGCTAAACTTGAAAAGCACATCAACACAGTACATGCTTGCTCACTGCTCGTAGATTCCCATCTAAACCATGTATAACCATGTAATACTGCAAAGAGAGATTGGTAGCATTACTAACCAGTTAGCTGTACCTCAGAAGTACTTGGATGGTCACTGCGTATCTATAGGCTATTTTTCAGCATGACATATAGCATGACTATTTTGGATTATGTCAAATGAAATAAAAATAACAGATGACATACAGGGCCTAAGTGCATCCCAAAAAATTTCCCCACAGACAGAGCCAACTAAACCAATCTTGCATCCAGATTTGATGTTCTATTGTGACATCCTGTTAATCCATATCGGAAATGGGAGCAATCAATGCCACTCTAAAACAAAGACTGGGCGGGAGAAGAGGAAGGCACAACTGACAAAATGAGGACAGCTTTCAGAGCTGGCCAGACATCTGAGACAGTGACTCAATCCAATGGGAGTTTGTTTTGTTTCGCGCATGTGACTTTCATCTTGTCATCGACCATCATATTCCACCGTCAGATAAACAAAGTCTAACACTAACATTATAGTGTGTATGACTTCGGACAACTTTGGATTTGAGGGACATCTCAGGGACCGGCTTAAGAGTTTTCCATAATTTAATTTGTTCTATACAGCAGATTCATCAGGGGGATAAAGGTTTTTATCAGAGTTTTACAGGGAGTGTCCCCTCTCAGGTCCACCTGCTGCTGCTGTTGTAGGTGCAGCTGCATTGCTCAACTCCTCTGAGAAAAAGAATAACAAGCTACTTCTGACCGGGTTCACATGCAGTTCTTTTGAAGGCTTAGCCTGCCTATAACCAGGCAGTCAAGTCCAGTTTACTCATGATAACTGCTAGAGGGATGACATTGATTCATATTAACAAGCTCCATGAAAATCCCTCCTGGCTCCCTCCTGGTCCCAGCCCTCTGACCAACAGCTGCATGTGTCAGGTCTAGAGTTATGGGAGGTCAGAGTCCACAAAGGCGATAGCTCAACATCCAGACAAGCACGGAGACAAACACAAAGATTCAAGAAGGGAGGGAAGGACTTAGAAAGACAGAGTTAGAAACAGGGGGATGGACAGAGACTAAACTGGAAACATGGCTCAACCTAACTGTTGGAAAACAAAGCTATACGAACTATAAAAACACTTAAGCACAAATACCACCCACTTCCTATCTTAATTAGGCAACATCAAACTGAAAGAGGGCTACTCTAAATAAAGGATTACCTAAAGCTGTGATGAATTTCGACAGAAATGCAGCCTGGGCCACTTGCACAGGAGCTTCAAGGATTACCAGGGCCAGTTCAGAAGAACTCTGACGAAGTTAGCTGGTGTGTGAGAAGCAAGACTGTGGTAAGAATTGTTCCCTGTTGGACCTAAAACTCTGCTGTAAACACCTCAAGGTTAAAACCACCCAGTCATCCTCCTACTCTTGGCAGAGGCAAGGCTTTTTATTTTCAAAGTGAAACATGCACTTAAGTAGCACTTACCTGAGTCGATGGAGCAACAGGCACACAAAGTGGGGGCGAGGAGGGAGAGAAAAAGGAAAACAAAAAATGTGCTGTTAGTGGAATTGTACATGTCCAACAGGTAGGCTATAATGAATCTCTCTCTCTCTCTCTCTCTGTCTCATACACACACAGTGAATGAAGGTTCGACTAAATGTGTAGGTATGATTTTTTAATGAAGGTAAGTGTCCTCTTCTTGTAATTACAGTTTAATTCTGGCAGTGATGCAAGCTGCTATGTATAGGCATGATCCAACACTGCCCTCCCATGGCTCCATAACTTAGCTACACTACTAGCACCTACAAAGCAGTGCAAGTCAGTGGGCAATGAAACAAACTCCTTCAAAATGCTCTCAAGCCATTACATTTAATTCCACAGGAGGAATCAGTAATAGAACATTCCCTATGGGCGTGCAAAGGCATTGCTGGCAAATGTTTCTCTGAATCAAAACCAATGGCCTGAATGTCCCAAGAGGAAGCCTGGTTAGGGCTCAATAGGACAAGCTTCTAAGGCTTCTAAACATCCTAAAACTTCCCTATAAGATTAAAGACAGTTTTTGAAATGTTGAGAAATAAAAGACAGGCCTATTAGGCATATTACAGGCATATTAGGTGTTACTTTAACCTTCTCCATCAGGCAAGTGAGGTGACAAATACAACACAGGCCATCTCTTCTCTTCAACATTAACTTGTTGGAATTTAAAACCCAAGTATCTTATGGAGGGTGGGATGCTGCTTTGATGCCCTCTGCTGGGTGAAATTTGTCATCACACTTGGATAGCGGGATTAGTCATGGGATACAGGCTGGGGTCTGGTCTTAATCTCAATGCTTATTTATCACATTCAGCAATACAGCTACCCTACAGTTGGATTTGTTTAAGGATGCAACAAGAGAGACGTGCTTTCTGAAGATGAGCTAGGGAATGCAGGAATAAACAGCCAAGCCCACATCACAGAAGGCCTGGGATGATCTGGATAAATAAATCTGTGCATAGTTATTGAAGAAAATACAGAGAAGGAGCTTTGTGAGAGCAGATGCTTGAGTGTATAAACTGAAACACACACACACACACGCACACACACTCCTCAAATGAGATCACAGCCACGGCTGCATGTGGTTTAAGTCACAGATCAGAATTAGCTCATGCATTGTGAGCAAAGGAGAGATGGGGTCCTACACTAATTACTAATAATAAGACTGCAGAGCCATCACAAACACACACACACACACACACACACACACACATACACACACACACACGCACACACACAAACTCACCTCAAACAAAACTGGCAACTGGCAACCATTTAGTTTACATTACAACCTACAAAACCATGCAAACTTGCAACACCAGCGCTGCATCTCACGGTTGCAGCCATTCCAGAGTGCCCACTCTAGCTCAGACATATGCAAAATTTTCGCATGGCTTCAAGGTCTTTTTGGTCAAATTCAAAGATGCAAATTATAGCAGGACTTTAATATTTGTAGATATTGATCAACTTGATTTGTAGACGAATGAAGGCTATTCACTGTAAGAGATATATATACATATTTGGAATTCTATAGTTGCGTCAGCCTACAGTATGCAACCAACCAGGGTTGTTGTCAGGAGTTGTGAAAAATCTGAAGCCTTATTTTATTTTTCTCGAACTCATAAACTTTCAAGCATGTTCAAGGCCCATAGGAGCACTGAGATTATTTAGATCAAAGAATAGGCCAATGTTTAAAACTCCATCAGAGAATGTCAGAAACTAAACATTGATCAAAGAATAGCCTACATTTAATTTTTTAAAATAACTTCAATCAAATGAGGAAACCTCAAAATAATTCAGATCAAAGCACCTTTCATCTCTACTGCACACGCAACAGTGATGATGTGCTAGTGCTACTTATTCTGCTAATGGCATTGCTGGAAGAAAATAGAACGTCACACAAACAAATATACAAATGCACACACACAGGCGTAGACAATGTTCTCAATGAATGTGTCTTCCTGTGGATCTCCATATAACATCCGTCCATCCATCCTTCCATTTTCTTGCCGTTTATCCAGGGCTAAGCACGGCACCCCAATATCCTTTTCCCCAGCAAGTTCCTCCAGATCCCCAGGCGCTCCCAGGCTGTGAGACGTAGTAGTCCCTCCAGCAAGCAACGGATCTGCCCTAGGGTCTCCTCATAGTAGGCTGTGTCCAGTATACATCCAAAGAGAGCCACCTGAGGGACATCCTTACCAGGTACCTGATCCACCTCACTCTCAGTACGGAGGAGCAGTTGCTCAACTCTGAGGTTGCAGGATCACTGAACTCCTCATTCTGTCACAGAGAGTGAACCCTTGATGTGAAACCTAATTTTGGCTGCTTGTATCCATGATCTCATTCTGACCATAGGAGAGGGTCAGAACGAAGACGGGTAAATCAAGAATTTTGATTTGTGGCTCAGCTCTGTCTTTATCACCACGGCCCGATACAATGCCCACATTACTGCAGCCACTGCACCAAATCCGCAGTCAATCTCACAACCCCTTTTACCCTCACAAAAAGACCCCAAGATACCTGAACCCCTCCACTTAGGGCAGCTGCATACTCCCTACATAAATGGGACATATCACCTTTTTCAGAGAGAGAACACTGATCTCAGATTTAGAGGTGCTGAAGCCCCATCCTGACCGCGTCACACTCA
The DNA here is from genome assembly GCF_046629955.1 of Centroberyx affinis. Taxonomy (NCBI): domain Eukaryota; kingdom Metazoa; phylum Chordata; class Actinopteri; order Beryciformes; family Berycidae; genus Centroberyx; species Centroberyx affinis. Next base: position 103,245 of record NW_027279846.1, on the reverse strand, counting down.
GCAGCTCCAATAGAGAGCCTAAGTCCCTCCCCTTCCGGTGGACCACCATGGGATCTTATTTCGGAAAAAATATGTACGGTAGTCAACGGCGAGAGACAAATAATTGTTTGATCCCGTTTGAATTGTGCCATGAATTAACATATGATGTTTTGTCAATTTAAAAGATAATTTTGCAAGTCAAGAAAGTCACAGTTTGCCAGTTTGTTGTAAAACTGTTGAAGTATAAGACTGTGAAAATACGTAATTAGAAAAACTACACACTCGCGTAAGTAATGTCATAACTTTCTCTCTCCACAAGCCACCCAGAGCCACTGATGCTAAGTCCCTCTCAGATAGCAGTAGTATTAGGCTATACACAACCTGGAAGGTAGACAGTAAGAACGGATTTAAACTGGTTTAGGATAGTTTTAGTACAGTGGGGGCTAACGTTAACGCCATGCCTGTGTGTTTCATATGTTTCGTTCCATGTTGGTGTTGGTGATGTATGAGACGAGAGATGTAGTTCACTGAGTGGTTTTACACAAAACTAAACGTTACTTTACTGTCTTACGACAAACTGTGACTTTTTTGACTTGCAAAATTATCTTTTAAATTGACAAAACATCATATGTGTAATTCATGGTACAATTCAAACGGGATCAAACAATTATTTGTCTCTCGCCGTTGACTACCGTACATAACTAATAAAAAGACAGGTAAACATAAGCGTCTGTCTGAGCAGGGCCCACATCAATCAGAGGATTAGACTGTCCTTGAAAAGAGTGAGATGGAAAGGTCAAATGCTGGAGACGGGACAAATGCTGGAGACAGGACCTGTCCCACTAACTTGTTCCAAACAGAGCCTGATTGATTTTCCCCTACTGCCTCAATAAGCTTAATTGTACAACAAGATGGCAATTGAGACCCACTTAAATCCCCTCAAGGACAGAGGAATCCGGCAAACAGTTCTGTTTGCACAAAAGCTCTTAGATGCAAGAAAGCCATTTTACAAGCACCTTGAAACACTCCAACCTCACATGAAACAAATCAAAATGCTTCCAAAAAAGACATCTCAACTCTCCCAGTTAAAAGGGAATGTCATACCTTCTTAAATAACATAGAAGAACCTAGAAACAAAAAAAAAAAACTAAATGGTATGCTGATCTAACAGTTGTATAATATAAAAAGGGTATTTCACACAGACTTAACCATAAAAAACAGGATACATTAGACCCACCACTTCAATCTTGTTTTTCTGCCAAACCTCTACATACATAAAAGCAAATATGTTTCATATTTGGACACCCACAACATTTGTAAGCACACCAATACTCCACCTTACTGCTTACCTAAACTATGAGAAAAAAGCATGAGCCATATGCAAGCATACGTATACCACATAAACATGAGCGGACTATGTAAACAAAGCACTTTGATATTAGTCACAGTATTGAAATGTTTGGATGTGCACTATACACTACAGTCTGTGGTGTGCAATCCTGTACCTTGGAGAGGACTGTATGATTTGATACAATCATTAGGCTTACTCTATCTTTGATGTGGGGAGTTGATACGGTTTACAGCTATAATGTTTGTTTACATCCAGCCCTCATGTTTCCGCATAACAGACGGAAAAATTACATGGGAACCATAGAAATGCAATGGGAGCAATAGGGCTCCTTTCGTTTGTGATGGGAGGGGAATGACTAACATCACTTGTAGCACTGCTGATTCTCCACTCTTGTCTGGACATTTGCCACACTCAAAACGCCTCTCTTTACAGTACATTGGGCCGTATGAACTTGGGCAGTATTGTCCAATATATGAGTGAAGGTCTGCTGTCCATATCTAATGTATTATTCTCAATGTTTTTTCTCCTCTTGGTCCACAGGCTTTTTCCCTGGCCCTGACCAAGCTGAAACCAGCCTACATTATTCAGCCAAACAGTGCTCCTCTCCCACTAGACACACTAATGTCACCAACTGTTGCCCATTATCAGTGATGTCGCCTCAGGCCACACACAGTCAGTGTATTCCAGGATGAAAATAAACGCTTGTATAAACCAAAGTAGCCCCTTAGGCTGGTGTTAGTGTTTTTATCTGGAGGGAAGGAATACTTCTGTGCTTCAAAATGTTTGGGGTGAAGGTTCAAAATGTTTTTTTTTCCCCAGTGCGGACTTTCCGACATTTTGCATTAACACCAATGATAAATGTGCAATTAGTAACACTGAAGCTTGGCAACACATGTCAATGCCCAAAATCTTATTGCACTGGGAGGAGGTTTTATTGTGTCAGTTTTGAAACCTGTGTGCAGTGTTGCAATGAGGTGGGAGTATGAGAATGAACAGCCGGTCTAATTCACACATGCCCCTCTCTCTCATCTCTCCCTGGAGAGAGCTCTATAGAAGAGTCCATTAGTAGCTCATTACAGTAGTAGAATGGCTCTGTTAACACTGCTGGAGCCAAGCCAACAACCTCCTGATCCAATATGGTCGCTGGGCTGATGCTAAGGCACCGGTAAAGGGCCTCTACAGGTTCTACTGAAGGAAAAGCACATTCTAAAGAGGGATACTGAGAAAAACATTGCCTTGTTAAGCCTCTGTAGATGGAGGCGGACAGCTTGGGGGCGAACTCACATTCACAGACAATACATGCAGAGTTTAGCCTAATCTGAAACCATTTCAGTAGTAAATGCTGACATTCTTACACCTGCCTCAGTAGATTTAGACTAGCACTGTAAATTAGACATTTTTGCATTAGAAAGTGTTAACATTTGGATTCAGTAAAACAGCATGTTCACTAAAGACTGCAAAACTATAGTCTCATCCTCATTTTAGTGTGATCAGGGCCATTATGTAAAAACAGGACTGCTAACCTAATAACTAGTTTCCCATTTAAAACATGAAGACACTTCTATGGTCATATGATTCTAAACCATACTACTATTTTTAGAAGTTGATGCATATGATCTTAATATATCTAATGCAGGATTAGGATTGAGAACATCTAGGCCTAATCTTTACAGATGGCAGGCTACTAGTGAGCTCAGGAAGATCCTACTGCAGTCTTATCTACGTTACACTGGTCTGTCCTGGAGCATGAACCTGGTTGTCTATTGTGGCTGGACCCAAGCCACTGGCTACTAAGGATTCCCATCATTTGCTACAGCATCAGTTTGTAACATCAAAGCAAATGTTTGGTTACCAGCAAACAGTTCTCTGACTTCTCTCATAATCATTTGCCACCCTGAATTCAGGTCAGGTGTAGTATTTACTTTCTCATCAACACAGAGACTAATTAAAGAAAACAAAACAGGTACACCACTTTCATAGCTGCTGTGTGTGTCAAATACTGTAGCTGGAAGTCTCTATCAAGGCTTGAACTCTACTCTCAGAGTGTGGGTTTATTTGAGTCTTCCTGAGGCTTCCTGTTAAGAGCTACTCCTGATTTTGGGAATACTTCAGTGAGAATCTCAGAGTGAATAGCCACACCTACCGTACAATACACTCAGGCTAGCCCTATCCCAGCATTGTAAACAGTAGAAAATCAATCTGAGTTTTATGATATGTAAAGATGGAGTTGGGGGGTAAAAGGGCTAAGACAAATCTCTGACTGTTGACAACGCCTGTCCGACTGACTGGGGTTTTAAAAACGTAATAAACGTGTTTTTGAGAACACCGCTTTAACTGTAGGTAGGGTAAAGCCAATTTTAAGTTTGGCAGTGAGCCAGCTTCAACTGTGCTTTCGTTCTAGCCAAAGAGCAAACTCCTTGTGTACACATTTACACTGTCACACTGAATGACTAATGAGCCTGCCTCCTCCATAAATAAACAATGAAAACAAATGTGCAGAGAGGCAAATCTAACAGCTCAGAAGATCTTACAGTCCACTTACTGCTTGCTCCGAGTCACCACACACAAACCGGCTATAGATTTGGGGAGGGCTCCAGCGCCTTCAGACAAACAGATTCAGATCTGTGGCATCAAAGACCAGATTGATCAGAGTTACATTTTAGAATACTAATGAAGCAGATCAGTCGGTCTAAGACCACAACAGCCAGAAAAAAAATCCCAAGATAGAAGCGTTGAAACACACATACACACACACATATACACACACATATATACACACACTCACCCAACCACCCACAAGCCCAAACACACAATAAGGATCAACATCAGTCCAATGGCAAGCAGTAATAGAGCCTTCACACAGGGGAGGATGTCTTGAGCCCTTCTATACTTAATACCTACCATAAACAGGAAGCAGAGGTGCAGAAACATAGTAATCATAGCATCACAATCAAAGTTCAGGGTGTATTTATTAGAACCACCAGCAGAGGTCTTACAGAGAAACTGGACTGAGTCCCTGCCATCCAGAGGGGAGGGGGAATGCCTGCACACATCAGTCTGTGAATAGCAGCACAGGGGTGGGAAGGCTGCATTTAACCCTAAGCAAGTAGCACCAATATTTAAACCAGGCTCTCGAGTTTCAGAGACATCCATCCTTACCGCTACAGAAACATACTGCAGTGGGCTGACGGCTGATTAGACTGATGGATCGCTGAGAGGTGCAACCATTACTGCCGTTATGAAGCCCCTGTCAGCTCAGCCCACACTGGCCTCATCCCTCCTCACACTCTCACTCACGCTCTACCTGAAACTGAGAGCAGGCTGCAGAGAGCTGATATGCAGCCTGAAAGGAGGTTTTGATTGATTTCATTGCATCTGGCCCTTAACAAATGTGGCTGAACAAGTGGATTCTGACAGGGGTGGCAAGGTTGGCAAACAAACTGAATCCCAATGGGTCCATCCTGCCACAGAAAGAACCATGGGGCTATCAAGGACTCCGACGAACATTAGACATCAGAACTGAGGCGTGAGAGTTTTGGGCAAGGCTGAGTGCCCCCCCCCCCCTCCGCTTATATCTGTGAGTCAGCTGACCCCAAACAGACGGTCAGAGCTCCAGGGAGCAGGAAGCACTCAGGAAGGATAAAGGCACCAATTTAGATCTAAGGATGTGCTTTTTCTCTGTTATTTTTTTCCAGGTTTTAAGGTTTGTTGGACAACTCCCATTCATTTTTAATGGGAGACAACCGTTTTTGTACATTTTTTGTGACCCTGATACCTTATAGACTGTGTTTATGCTAAAACCAGAGATGCCATTACGCTTGTGAGATACACAAATGTACAATATCAATCACAGCAGGTATAGACTATTCACTCAGAGACTTGGCACTGACTTCAAATATTTGTTCAGGCAGGCATGACCGCATCCACGTCTGAGGACAGAGCGTGGGAGAGGACTCTGACGGCAGCGAGTACCTACCCTACAGTTGAGCAATAAATGCAGAGTATTATCCAATCACTGCCACCATCTATGTATCTCCCCTTTCCTTCTCTCTCCTCACAGAAAGAGAACCAAAAGCCCCACCAACAATGTTGTTATGCATACTGCACATACATTATGTGATGATGTAGCAATCATATCAACCATCTCTGCTCTCGGTCTAATCTGATGGGTCTGATAGCACTGGTAATATAACCTCAGAGAACTTGGAACTATCTGAAGCAAAAGACTGTTGTTGTGACCTCGGTACTATTTATATTTGGCAAGTGCCCAATCAAGCTGCAGAACTTAGAGCACTCAAAGCATGGGGGGCGTAGCACTGAACCGCGTGCAGACAGACATGGAAGAAGGCCGATAAGTGGTGGCAAAAAGCACTTTCACTTTGGGATGATTCTTGTTGAAGATGACAGGAAGCCCTCAATCCAGTTATGATATTACATTAGGAGTTTTTACTTGAATGGCTTCTTCAAGTACCTGCACTGGAGATGGACTGGAGAGCCATGTTAGAAAATGTTATCAGTGTGGTTGAGCTCTCACAGTAGTGATTAGACTGTTAGAGATAAGGCTAGGGTTAGCATATGTAAATACAGTTCAGCCAGCCACACTATTCCCAGTTATTGAGACTCACTTTGGTTCTCAAAGCAAGAAAACATCAAAGGCTCGGGCATAAGGAGCAAAATGCGTTTGTGCTGTCACTGAGCTCAGGAGATACAGAAGAGGATTGTGAGAGGATTAAAAACTTAGAGGGGAGTTAGACGATATAGACAGAAACAAAGTCCTGATGATACCATTCTGTCTAGCCTGAAAGACCTGCGCCTGGGAGAGACAACTGTGGGCTGTGTGAGGTCTGCAGGGGGAACGGGGCAGTTGACACTGTTGCCAGGAGAGAGGAGGGAGGGGATAAACCAAAGCCACAGGACCAGGAGGGTGGGATATTAATCCCTCCACTGCTGCTGCTAAATTGAAAACTTGGCAGCAACCAGCACATCGATATAGCACTACCCCCTTTTCAGTTCCCTGGAAGAGGGTGAGCAAGGAGGTACACTTAATTCTTTTAGCAGGCCAATTTCATAAAGGTGTGATCACTGTGGAAACAGAGGTTTGGTTTCTCTTTCTGGGTAGCTGCTGAGGCAAAAAAAAATTAAGTCTACCCACTGTCTGTTTGGATGTGGATAAAGACAAATGGGTAGGCTGAATTTGTAACAATTTGTTACAGGAAACAGCGCCCTGTTCCAAAGCCCTCTGTGGACATTTTAACATGGTGCTCCAAGAGCTCACAGCTGTAGAGTATTTGAGCAGGAGTGACGGCTTCCAAAAGCCCCTAATCATCACAGACCATCTGGAGAACAACTGGGCCGTGCTCTGTCCACTGGACTGAGGTAAAGAGACTTAGACAGAGAAACAGAGAGAGAAAGAAAAAGAGAGAGTGTGTAGGTGTATGCTTTGCCTGGGCACAATATGGCCCCTGCACCGTTTTAACAGCTTAACAGATATCCAACACCCATTTTAAAGGGATAACAGAACAGGTTCCATGCCATGGAACCACAGTAATGGGATTTCATTAGCAAACACAGGTTGGTTTCCACCCTAATGAGCATGTGTACTGAATGGCTCTAGCTTTACTTCCCCACCACCTCACCATGAGCGTTTCATTAATACTGGCTGGCTATTCATACCACAAACACTTTAGGTAATGCCTGTAGATTTAAACTTCAAGCAATATTGAGTTCCTAAAGCAATACTGAGTTCCTTTTCGCACCCAGTCTGACTGACTCTGCGTATTTAGAACGTCTGACATCTGAAGAAATCAGAGAAGTGGGTGTCCTGGTGGCTTGGTGGTCCAGGGCACGCAATCTTTCCTGTCTCTCTCTACTTTGAACTATCAAATAAAGGCCAAAATGCCACAAAAAAAGAAGAGATCAAAGAATTGCCCAGATAGTAGAGTAGTTAAGGCCACTGCCACTGGAGTCACACACGCCCCTACTGGACTAAAATCAAAATCCTGCCACCAAAGCTTTCTCTCCTGTGCCTCCTCTACTTTGTCTCCCTCTCTGCTTTGCAGCTATATGAATAAAAACATGCTAAAGGTGAGCTGACTGTGTGGAAGAGAATAGAGAAGGAGACTCAGTCACCTGGTGGCTCAGTCTAGGGGACAGCAAAGCAGTGATAGATAGAGTGGGCAAGTCTATCTGGCTCTTTCTGAAAGGCTGTTATGATGCTGGCATGCCTTCATTATGTTATCAGAGGTATATCCAAGTGTGAGGAAAAACAGTGGACTAACAACATTACTCTGCTCAAACAGCCATGACCCCCATGTAGGCAGCTGTCCCTAGATTCAACCTGGCACAACATCAGCAAAGGACAGCTCATTGCAGATTACTAGAGGGATTACTCTTGAATTCAACAGCTCTCTCAGCATTAAATCAAAGACACCACACAACTAAGAGGCTTTGGAACCAAAGAATTAATGTAGGCTAACCTCCCCTACTAAAGCGTAGCGCAAGTAGGCCTACATTCAATCAACACATTCTAGCATACTGGGCATTATTCATTGCATAGAGTTCCCATTTCAGAGTAAGTCCAATTTTCCAGAAAAGTCACAAGGATTTAGTAAGAGAGCAACTTGTGATGGTGAGAGTCTGATCGTCAGCCAGATTTGTGTGCACTCTGCCAGGTCTGGGCTGGAATTGTAAACTGGCTGTGAGAGAATATGTCAGCCTGAATGGTGAGACATGACACTAGGACAGCCAACACCTTTTAGTGAGGGCCACTAGGACCACTACAGACAAAGAGCCTCCTGATTCAGTCAAAAGCAGTCGTGCCTTCAGTCTCCATATACAATCAGTCCTCAGAAAAGGATGCCTCCCATAGGATAAAAAGAGAAACAAGCAAGTATTGTTGCATACAATTTGTAAACAACAAATTCATTTAAAAAAAAAAAACTCTTAGATGGGCAGCCAAGAATACTGGCACAATTAACAACAGCAGAGGATAAAACTTGGTCTGATCTGGTTTTTCACTGAGAAACTGCCTTAATCACCACCTGGGGCAGTCGTTGACGACATCAGAAGATCTCTTACACACATGCTCACACACACAGCATACAAACAACAAAACACATACTCACATACACACTTTGCTTCCAGTGCTAGCCAGATGGCAGGGACCCCACAGAGACTGAAATGCGTGAGAGCTGTCTGAGCAGCTCAAAGCTGCCTGCCTAGCTGCCTGTCTGTCTCCCCATCAGCATCCAACCTCAGAGAACAGAGAGTTATGGAGCCAGAGACAGGGATGATGAAGAGCAGATCCAGATCCACTGGTTTCCCTCTTAAATCACATTACACACACAAGTGAGCCGTGTGAGTACCGAGCACTGACAGAGTGAGTGAGTCAGCATCCACAGCAGTCAGAACCTCCCCCTGCCAAGGGGGTGAGTAAACACTCCCTCAGTGCTTTACAGTTTGAATAAGGCATTGTCCCTGGTGTGCCATTCGTTATTGTTACCTGTGTGTATGGGAACCACTTTCCAGCAGCATGCTACCAGAGCAGACTGCTTTACATAGATGCAGCAAGACCATGCGTGAGACCTTCATATCTCAAGTCCAAACACTTGTGATCTCTCTCTCATACTCTCACTAGACACTGTCCTTCCAATTCAATGACTGGATTTTCCAGGTTATATAATCACGTCTGATACAAGGCTTCACTCAGACAGATAGAGTTTTGGCTTATTCCTTGGAGTAGAGAGAGCTTTTAAATGTCTGCCACTGACACAGCTGGGCAGGGGTTTCACAAAGACTCTTGTAGCCCTTGCCCTGATAGATCGAGAACTCAACTCTCTGTTCTTACTAGACTCCAGGTAAAGGTAAAGACAGAGCCCCTGCAAACGCCCTTAGACTTAAATGAGAGGCAGTGAGCTCATTCCACAGGTTGTTCCCCAGCACTGGGGATTTTTCATTCACTTTAGCTTGTGTCACTCATCAAAATGAAACACAAATCCCCCTTTGCTTGCAGCCTGTGACATGCACTCCATCCTTCAGATCTTGGATAAGATGCCTCATTTTACTGACGCCCTGAAAAGTCCCAGTCTCACGTCTGGGACTGCAGAAATGCAATTTGGAAAGAAAGGAGAAAAACGAACAGAAACACTGCCACGAACAAATGAAGGGTTTTATTCCAAAAAATGCGGTAGCATAAATTTATCAGTAAATATTTTAAATACGCAGGTGAGTCCCTCAAAAACCGAACTGTCTTGTAATCAAACTAGCATGCTTTAATAGCATGCCACAATGTGCTTTACTTTCATGTCAGTAATCATTTTCTTATAGTAGTCAATGTTTTTATATCTCATTTTAGAATTAAACTATTCAAATGCTCCTAGTACTTACTGATGACTTATTTCAGTACAGTGATTTTGAATCATGGAGGATTTTCACCAGAATAAATGTTTTAATGGCAGGATGTTATATATGAATACAATACTTCCCAAGAGGTAAAACTATATCAATAAACAAGATTTCTGTATGACAGTGAGTGACAAGATATCAACCAATCACAGAAAAGGCAATAGATACATTTTTGCGTTTACGCTTCAGTATACAACTAATTCAAATTAATTTTTTTTTTGGAGTGCAGGCACTTGTCACAGTCTGGTTCAAGAGAGATAGTGAGGGGAATCACTGCATTGTCTTTGTTTGTGTTCAAATATACAGTATGTCTCTTTCAAACAAGAGCCTTGATGTGAGGCAATATACTGAATGCTAGTCATTCAAAATGTAATGCTTCGGAGTAGTTTAATCTTTTTTTTTTTAAGTACAGGTCATAATGACAAGCAGAACCTCAAATAGGTTATCAAACAGTCATCAAAAAGCATGATTCAATTACTCAGCTTTGAGTGACAATTAGTAGGACTGAATATTGAGCACCTGAGAGCAACCGGAGAGTCCTACTTTACATATGCAGTCAGCCAGTGTGTGGGCCTTCAAAGCACAGCATGAGCTAGCAGCCAAACAGAGATCCACTGGAGAGACTTTTGTCAAAATTGGCCAAATTTCAATTGACATGCTTTCCTCTGTTCTGTGTGATGAATAATGCAGCAGTAGAAATGAAGCAGCCTAATGAAAGTGGTGGTTGCAGAGCAGGCTAGTAAAATATTTATGTTCCATGTTGCACTTTACAGTCAGGGGCACTCAGAAGCAGCAAAATGCCCTCAAAGGACACTGACAGAATGTCATCAAACTAGATCCAATATCAATTACTGGACAACAATCTAGCTGCACGTTTGGCCTGGGGCTGTGAGGGTCAACTGGTTGGGTCCCCAACGTATTACTCAGAGGTCAGCCTTCATAACAAGATGTGAACTATCTTATTATGCAACCTACAGCAATTAGACCTCACTTCAGCTGTTATTTTTTCCCTCCTTTCCCAGACAAAAGAATAAAATGAGACAGGGATAGCAAGAATAAAGAGAGGGAACACAGAGGAGACTTACATCCCTCTATTCATATATATAATTGCTGTAAACACTTCCTGCATCCGTGAAGCAACCAACTCATGATTAGGGTCATCACTATTCTACTATATTATTAAACCATTTTAGCACCAGCCCGTATTCTACTCAATCTGAGCGCGCCCAGAGATTAACTGGGGAACACAAATCTGTCAGATGGCACAGCGTCTTGCCAACACAGTTTACGTCACAAAAGAGTTCATTAGCAAACCTAAGAGGAAATCTTATGAAAATTAAATGTTCACTCTATATAACTATATATATGCTGTACTAAGCCCATGCAGTGGATTTTGCACATCATTCATTAAATGCATAACATCTTCAGCATCAGAGAGCCTAGCTCTGGATCCCTATTAAGAGGTGGCATTCGATAAGAGATTAGTCTCCCAGCTCCCAACTCTGGATGTAGCATGTAAAGTTGCAGACAGGTTAATTTAAAGGCCAAAGTGTCTGTTACTCTGATGTGTGGATTATTGTATCAGCTCTTGGAGCATCAAACCAGTAGAATGGCTGGAGGGAGTTCTCTGTTCACCAAGTTGAGCAGTCTGGTGAGAGCACGGCCAAAAGCCACTGGTTTAAAACCTTGAATGTGTTTGGACTAATGGGCTTTATTGACCCTCTCCTTTCTCCCCAGTGAGCCACAGCAGATGTGAAGATGTTGAGAACTCTCTGTGTGTGAGTGTGGGTGTGATGGGGAGATGGTGTTCTTGTGACTGAAACAGACAATCAGAGTTTAAAAAGAAAAATACAACAACAAACTTAACAGACTGCACTTTGAGCTGATTGACTATGCTGAGAGATAAGCAGCACACCTCCACCCTGCATCTGTGGAAGTCTGTTTATAACTGCAGTAAACTTAACAGCAGGAAAGCTTACTCTTCTCTGCCTGCAATCCTGACTGATTTGGAAACAAAGCAGCCACAACACTCTGCCTCTGATTATTCATGTCTGCCTGTGGATGAAATTAACAAGCTCATAGTTACAGATTTACACCTCCTCATGATCTCATTCGCTCTCCGCTGGTGGGGAGCAAGTGCTGGCAGTTGACACACAGCTCTCCAAACTAAAAGGCTTAAAGGCCATGTTGGCATTGGGCCACCTGCAAATGACCCGGAAACTCAGAAGTGGACTGCTTAGTCTGAGGAGAGCAGTGAGCCGTGACGGATTCGATTAACATCTGCACTGACCTCCACTCATTCAGAGCTCACAATACCATAACATAATCAAATCTGTGGGACGGACAGTGCCTCCAGTCCACACTATCACACCAACAACCTGCACCCCGCCCTCCCCAACACATCCCTTCAGAGGACAGGCTACGTCAGCATAATCTGCTCCTCACACTGCTCATACTGTGTAACCCGACGGTAACAGCCAAGCCACACAGCAAGCTTATGTATGAGCCAGATCCTTCTGAAGACTAGGCTTAAAAAAGGCTTGATTCACATCTGAATGAATTCCTCTTGATGAGGTCTGGTTTCTTTTTCATGTGTATGAAAACAAGAGGCAGGAGTAGGCAATTCAGTTTGCACTTAGTAGGCTAAAAATATAAAAATGTAACCTAAATTTAAGTTTTAAATTGATGATTAAGTAACAACAGCATACTGTAAAAGATGAGGTACAGACTTATTCGGCTGTCATTAGGCTTTTGGTTTTGGAGGCTTTTAGGCTTTTGTTGGCAGCCTGACGCAAAGCCTCAAAATGTCCCGAGCACTGTCCAAGACAGTTATCACATGGACTTGTCATCACCCACTATGTCAAAACAATGGGACAAAATTAAATTTACAGACACAGCTATAAGCAGCCCAATTACTCAAGCTTAAGGACATCACAGGGACATCTTCATGACTAATGCCTGACTAGCTGATCTGGGGGCTTGATTTGACCACACTTGTTTAGCAGTGCATGCAGCAAGCATTTGACTTGGGATCATTGGCCACCAAAGTGCATACAACACTGGTCCCCCAACTAGAATCCTAATGAAAAGCTTCTGCATAGTAGAAAAGAAACTTATTTTGTGTCTACAGAAAACAGTCCAAAGAAGCCAGCCTGTGGCAGCCTCTGTCATGCCTAGGCCATCTCTGGTCACTATACTGATGGTGATGTCACATCAGGTGGTATGGTCCTACATTCTTTGGGTCAAACCAAGGTCAGCCTCTCCCTCTCAGAGTCCACCGTCTGTGAAGAGTTTGAAAGCATCCCTCTCTGGCACCTTCTAACTGTTTACACTGGATCAACATGTTGTTGTCCCCCACAATGAAATCGGGGGAGGGACTATGGATCGGCCCCAGTCCATCCGCCTGTCATGCACAATATCTCAGATGCATGATTAGATTTTGACAAAACTTTAGGGAATGATGCGTCATTCCTCCGTTGCTGCATTTTCAAAATTACACGGATTGACCTAAGGGGGGCCAAGTTAAGTTCAGCTCTGTAAGTGGGCACAACTATGGAGAGGGCAAGTCTGAATTCCATTATTCAGTTTACATTATGATAATTTCATGTCACCTGTTCTGTATACATACATATGTCTTCTCTCTGCAATCTGCAGAGGGGGGGAAGGAGTGTCAAGTCTCTTTGCGACAGCTGACATAAAATACTACTACAAGACTCAAGGGGTAGCCAAAGTCATTAAGTTTCAAATTCTGCCGGTAGTAGAGTTAAATGAAATAAATGGGAATGGTGCATCTCATTGCTCCATTCTGGCATTTTGTAAATTGTAAGGATTGGCCTAAAGGGGCGGGCGCTATAACATTTGTTTACTTGCTTGACTATGTGTCGCGTAATTTCTCAGATACTGCTGGTAAGATGATTGAACTTGATTAAACTTGGGGGCATGATGCATCTCACCACTGTCTTTTAGCATTTTCAAATGCCAACTGTTACAGCTATTACAAAAAAAAAAAAAGTATACATATTGGTTCCTGACAGAGACTGCATCACTCATGGGAAACAACATGTTTACTGTTGCCTTGTTTGTAACTTGTTTTATAGACTACGTTACCATGTTATGGGGCTGTGGCACAGTGTTCAATTAATGAATGTGGTCGCCTGAGTCTGTTTTGCACTGGGGAGTTAGTGATTTAGTACTGGAATATCAAATTACTGTCTTTCAGTTGTACTGCCTGGCAGCCTGCCACATGAAGCTCCTCAAATTCATGAGGAAGTCAAAGAAGGAGAGAGGATTCAGTGAGGATAATAAGGCATAATATTCTAAATTCTTAGCCTGCATATTGCAATGTCTTCAATCATACTCTAGAAGCATTCATGTATTTTGGCAAAGAAGTGCATCTGAGGCTAAAATGCCTATACCTGCTGTGTGAGAGAAATATTTCATTGGGACATGCAAAATAACAAAATATTTCATCTCATCTCCTTGGATTTAACACATTCTGAGCAGCAGCAGATGATGAATCAGTGCTGTCTGAATGACAGTCCTTGTGATCGCTTTTGATTAGGCCCATGTATCAAGCTACCATGGAGGAGAGAGAGGGAAAATGTGAAATACAGTTCAAAGACTAAGCAACATACTACTGATGTAGCTCATGTAGATCCTGGTCTGCTTCAAACAGAGGGGCAAACGTTGAAGAAACCAAAGTGTTCATGTGTCTTAGTGGACACGGAGGATATGTCACATTTTCTCTTGCCCACACAGCCACAACAAATGGGATGTGATATTCAAACAAAGTAAGGGGTAATTTAAATATGAAGCCTCTTCAAATCCTGTAATAGGTTGGCATGTTACTTGGAAATATTTTCCAGTGTCTAATCAAGACAAGCATCATTTCAAACTGTGAGTAGACCATATAACTGAAACAGTGGGAATAACTGGCAGAAAAAAAGAACACTTCGTACTTTAGTTCAGCTCTCTAAGTGGGGGGCTCAACTATGGGGAGGGCAAGTCTGGATAAATAAAAAATGGCTTGCAAGAAGACAGCAACCACACTTGGCCCACCGTCTGTCTATTTGTACAAAGTCCCTGTGTAATCATTAACTTTTGTGATATACTGTACGCAAATAAGGAGTAAAGGTTCCAACTTCACAGCCAGGCACTATTTCTGTTGGAGTTGGATGGGCTATTAATTTGTGGGGGGGGGGGGGAATTAAATACATTTCCTGTTTACAACTAAGGTGAGCTCTAGTCATGGTGGTATTCAAAGTGGGAGTGTTTTGAATTCAAATCCATGTTGCCTGATGTATGGTCTAAAGTTATGACAGGGGGTGGGGGGGGGTGGTGGTATGGGAGTGTGGGGGGGGGCTTTTCAGACTCACTTGATAAAGCACCGCGCTCCCTCGAAAGTATATCCTTCTTCCCATCCAGTCGGTAGGTCTGTGTAGGGGGGTTGGACAAAAACACATGAACACACAGAGCGGCGGAGCAAACAGATGGAGTGTGTGTTAAATGAACTAACGTGATGCCTTGCCAGCTGTCAGCTTGCACGTTGAGATGCAGCGGCCACTAAAAAACATCAGTGGGTGCGCTCTGCAGTGACTTTTGGTTATCGAGGAGGCTGGCACCGTTAGTTACATCGAAACGTCACTAGAATTGAATGCGTTGCGCGGCATGCAAGTGAGCAAATTTCACCATACAACAAATAGGTAGAATTTAAAAACACATATAGGTTCCTACGAAATCGCTTGCAGGGGTGAGGTAGAGCAAGCTAATTTTGTAGATTTATAGCTAACGTTTACTAGCTCTTTAATCCACCGCAGCTGTTGCTTGGTACCTGTCAAATCAGTGATCATGCTGCCGCTCCAGAGGAGCTGGTTAGTGGGCTGGTAAGCTCTGGCTAACACTAGCGACCTAGCCAAGTTGACCAGCTAGCTATCAGGTGAACTAGATGCTATTAGTTTGTTCCAAGAAAAATAAATACCTTCGAAATTAATTCCCATGTTTGTAGCTGTTAATAAAACAGACATATAGCGTATCTTTAAATCGTCGTCTTATTAAAGTTCACAAGACTGCAACGTCCATCAACTCGCCAACTTCACTGACTGACCAACTTGAAGAAGATCACCGGGTAGTGGCACGAGCCCGGGCGGGCAGAGGTGGGCACGAGAGGACTCACTTTTCACAGCACGAGCGCCAAAGCCCACTCATGCATCAGAAATCACAGCATGGTTTTTAGTCTCAGTCACAGCCTCGCTATGTGTGGTAAGTATTTGGTTTGAAATACGGACGGTTTATATGATGCGTATAGACATGCAAGCCGTAAAACATAATAGACAAACTTGACTGCCGTAAGTGACACCTTACCTGGAGTTTTTCTGTGCCCAGTTATTACTGCCTCGCCACTTACTGGATGCAACCAGGTTGTACTCTTGGCTTCTTCGCTGTTGAGAAAGGGAAATGCATTACACGATGAGTTTGTTCGAATTAGAAACGGATAGAAATGCCTTAAACCATTTTTCAATAGATAATTACTTAACGAAGAAGACACGTCCATCCCGAGTAACCCCATAACTCCAGGAAGAAGGGAGACAAGAAATCCACTCGGGTTGTAGATCCGCCGCCATGTCTGGCAATACTGTATGGCAATCGCGCGTCTCCGCTCTCGCAGCGCGTACACGGAAACCTTGGCAACGGCGGATGGTTGAGAGGAGGGCAAAAGCCCAGGGGGAGTCCAGGTACAGTAGTTTCATTTTGTCTGATTGATCGGTTAATTAATCAGACAGATTATGAAAAATAATTATTTTATTTTGTCTGAAATTGCATTCAGACCAATGCACTTAAAATGTTCAATCGGCTTGGTTAAAAAAATTATTAGGGCTTTACGTTGTCAGACATAATGCCACTGAGTGGTCTGTTTGAGAACTATGTGTTTGTTTATTATTTCATTGTGGCTTTATTATTGTTGTCTTATCTGTAATGGTTGTGGATGCAAATTGTTTTAAACAGAGGACACTCAGTGTGTAAACAAACACACACACAGACACACACAGAGACACACACACACTTCCAACACTACCTTTAGATGCTTGGTCTCCGCCTCCTGTCATTGTGCAGTAAAACTGCAGTGTCAGCCTTTCACACCATACAAAGACAAGTCATCCAACACCTCTGTGCCTGGCCTGTTTGTTGGCATTGTGTTGCATTGTGTCCTGGACACATGGTAGGCCACTGCTTTCTAAGGGGGCTGGTTGTGGTGGGAGGCTAACCCTATCTGCCAACTGCTAGGTCATCCGCCTTGGTGAATGAGAAGAGGGGAAGCTAATCGAGCCACCGATGTCTCGCTTGTTCGGATTTCAAACATTGAGCCTATTGTATCCTACTTACCTGGGGCAGATTGGCACAGCATTCTGGTAACCTGGCCGACAAAAGAGTTGCTTGTTTCTTTCAGCTAGTAAGACACTGGGGCATGACAAGAATGGCAACAATATTCAGCAAAGCTGAGCTTGGTGTGCCCTTCTGATTAGCCTTTTATTGATTTGAGAGGGAGTGCAGAAGCAATGCTGCAAAATGCACAACTCGACACAAATGTGGTCCCCAACCTTTTGGTCAAATCCATGAAAAGATTTTGAAAATTCTGATTATTTTTGAGAGATTAAGGTATCTTTTTAAAGAGTGAAGTTTCATACCCTACTCCCCCAGCTTTCCCTTCTTGTTTTAATCCTGTGCAAAACTTACATGATCAAGGTCAATTAGGGTGGAATTGGTTGGATCAAAGCCTGATACTATCTGTACGTGCTCGTATACCCGTGGGATCTGAAGGTGAGGTAGTGTCTGAAAGGCAAGGTCCCCGCTTCTCATTTTTCCAATGAAAGACTCAAAGTCTTATCAATGGGCCTTTTTCTTACCATTCTTAGCTTTCAAAACAGAAAGGGGAAAAATACAGGCACTCTTTCTTGTGCCTGATAGGATTATGAGCTAACCTGAAACTTGACACACAAAGCGCTAAGAGAAGCAGAGAAGTCTCCGGTAATGAAGTACCTCACTACTACAAGCATTAAGTTAATATTATATAGTATAAAGGCTACAGTCTACTTTGAAAGTTGTTTTTAGAAAAAACCAAGAAACCATGTATAACAAAGTTGTGCTTATGGAAGCACTTGTTACTATCCAATTTCCCATTAACAGATTTTTTCAGGGGATCCTGGGTTACAAGGTTGATTGAAAAGTTCACAGCTGCACTGGTCAATATTAGAGTTTGGATGGACTTTTATTCCAAGGCCTGGCAGTATTGACATAACTGAAAGTCCAACACTCTGGGTCTATTCGTCAGTGATTCTTCTTTTGGCAGCAGCAGACATTTCTCAAGTACAGTCCACAGTTGCCTGGATCCAGTTTTGGGGTGAACAATACATGCTTGACTCTTCTAGCCAATCATCAGCACTGAAGCAATCCTATCTGACTGAATACCATTTAGTTTAAGTGAAGGCCTAAATGACAAAATATATACAAAAAAAGACACAGATGGTGCTTTATGTGATACTCATAAACTCCCTGCAACAGCATCGTGTGAAGAAATAGGAAACGGAAATAAACGGAGAACAAACCAAACAGAGTGATGAAGCAGATCTGGAGCCAGCAAGGCCTTGACCCCTGCAGATTTGTTCCAGCTGTTTACTCATTTTGCCAGGCACTGATTTTTCTGGCTTCCACAAAATGTCACACTATCCTTAACTACAGCTTTGGTGATAATGTGATCGGCCTACATGATGCTCTGTGATCCAATTCAAAATTGACTCAGCAGAGCCTTTAAAGGACCAGGCATCTTGCAATATTTTCTTGCTGTTTGCCAAGAGTAGTCCACTGTATACCCTAGACATATGTTAGTGCTGGAAGAGTAACAGAATAGAGAATAATTGAATAACAATGGAACCAGCTACACAAAGAATCTATTTATATGCACCAAACATTAATAAATGTCCTTATTTGAATACAATTAAAGAAGACTCAGGGTCTGAATAAGTAAAAGAGTGAGAGAGAATAATTATGAAGAGCATGTAGTGTTGTGTCTGGTTGACATTGTGCAACGCATTCTTACATAATTGCACCATGCTCTGAAAGAGGAGGGCTCTGTTCAGCGACACAGGCCAGACTTGAGGCATCAGAATGTAATTAATGGTTGCATATTATCAAGCAGCTGTTGGAGAGCTTTGTTCTGGTGCCAGCTCAGCAGTAACCCAGTGCCTGTCTGTGCTAGGTAAGAGGGAGGACTCCCTTCTAAGACTGGAGCCACTCTGCATCTGTGCAGACCTCTCATCTGCAGGAATCAAAGGACTGCGCAGATGCAGTCGTCTTCCACCCTAAACACAATGTTTTAAAATGAGTGTGAGTGTGAGTGTGGGCACTTTTATTCCACTGCCACCTAACTAGTGAGAGGTAGTCAGTTACGAAAGTTCAAGTTCAAGCTTGTTTATTTATATAGCCCTTGATCACAAGCATGTCTCAGATTACTTTACAGAGAATGAGCCTAACTAAATCTAACATCAAAAATCTGTGGTGAACAAAATTATATAGGACAAACATAGCAAAAAGCAGCCTCAGGTGAGATAGCCTCAGGTGGGCAATTTTCAGCCCACTGTACAGTCTATAACAGTTGAGAAAAAACTGGGCACAATGACCTCCTATGGTATATCCCATTCTTTACACATTGTTCAATGATGTGAACATGATTCAGTCCCCTGTGCTTCTCCGGTTTCAACACACAGTATCATTTGACTGGCATGCGTAACCCACAAACCAACACAGCTATTAGGGTCAGTCAAGTCAGCAGGCGAGGGTAATAGGCAACATTGGAAAAATGGTATCACACTTAATTCAGTTGTAGAAGTATGTGGCAGAAGTATGCAGTAGTAGCAGTACAGATGATGGGTCTATGGGTCACTGTGTTTTGAAAGTTTGCGGAAAAAAAATGATAGAGAGCCCAATTCAGTCTAGTCCTCACAAGTCACCTCTGAATCATTAGACATGCTTCCCTGAATCATTGTTAGTCACAGCCTGAGAAAAACCCAACCCACAAATGGCTCTCCCTTCCACACAATGATGACCTCATTGGATCCATAGCTTTTTTGGGTGCAGTCCAAATGTTTTTCTTTCCAGGTTTTATGAGATTTCCACCAGTGATATGTGTCATTAAGACTATGAGTGAGTGGGTGCTCTATTTTGTAATTAGGGAATCTTATAAGTGGTTTAAGTCAGCTCTGAAATGATAGAGAGAGGAAATTAGACTAGATTTATATTGCAGCTCTGCTGTGGCAAAGCTATCAGGCAAAGCTTATTTTCCCCAGACCTATTTGGTTTTACTTAACTATGGAGAGTAAAAACAGAGCTGAAATTGTATTCAGTGTGATAGTTTATTCATATTTCAGTATTGAAATGGTAGACTGAGCTACTTCCCATAGAGCTAAGTTCAAGTCACAGGTTAGGAGAGAGATCCCAGCCATAAGACAAACAGAAAAGGTCATATCACATGGGACAGTATAGGGCTATAGGCGAAGGCCAAAGCTCAACAGCCCTCTCAAGATTCATGCATCTGTTAAATATCTAAACATAAAGAATACTGAGTAAAGTCATAATGTGACTTTATTCTGTAGACCTTACGTATGTGTTTTCTTTAGGGAATATTGTTCAATTAGTTCAGACAAGGAACTTTGTGTATACATTATGAAATGAACCTTCTTCATTCCAACTCTCTCTGCCTCATAAACTACATTATTAATTGCTATCTATACTCCTTAGTAAGCACCACATAGTGCAACTGTAAATGCACTGGACTTTGACTCATCCACACATAACATGAGCGGGTTGCATATTGATCGCAGTCTGGCATCATTACTTAAAGACCCCTCTGTGGCATTTAAGTAATGGAGTAGATGATTAATTAAAATGTAGGACTGCTTAACATTGATCAGCGTCTTTAGCTCCTCTTTGGCATAATACATAAATAACCTGTCATGGGTGTGATCCCCCAATATGCTCATTAAGGCTCATCAGATGTGCTGACATCACAAATCCTGACATGCGGCTCCTTGTGGCTTCATCTTCATGAGTGCAAATCTATGCCTTCACCCTGCAGTATATTTATGCTTAAGTAGCAGATTATAGATCAGTCCCAGGAGAACTACTTCAGGCCAAGTGCTAGTTTAACGTTAATGTGGCGTTCCAAAGGCAGGATTATCTGGCCCTATGGGAGTGGATGGGACTCTGTTAACCCAGGCCCGCTGTAGAGATCTTAACTCCCTGAACTGATGTAGGCATTAATTCAAGTGTGAATGTGAAACCAACAATTACTATAGGTATTCGATATGAATAGAAACAGTATCAGCCTTTTCCACAGAAGTTGATGACGTGTATGACGTGTAACCACAACATCTGTTTGGTTCTGCAATATTCAGGATGTCTCAGTATGCAGTCCTCCCCTGTTGACACACATATCCTGTGTCTGATGGGAAAGCAGAGCAGTGTGACAAACAGGTCATGAGTATCTTCTCAGGGCAGCCAGGGTCATGTGAGCGAGGACAGTAAGAAAGGCACTGATCCAGGAATACTCCTATATGGCAGACAGCAAGAAGTCCTCACGGACAACACTGACATTCCCACATGATCCCGGAGTTTGGAACAAACACAAAGAATCAGTGAATTTTCTTTAATTAACTTATCAACAAACCCTCTCACTCTATTTACTAACTACTGTCGTATTCACAGACAACTTTCTAACACAACTTTCTAAATAAAATTTGCTTATGAATGAAGGAAAATACTCCTATCTTTATAGCTGTATTGGATGAGATCTACTTTGGAAATCAAAAGGATGTACACATTGATAGATGTGATCCAGTCATATCCAACACAGCAAAAGGAAAAGCCATGTGCACAGAATATTAAGTTTAGATGTGTAGGAAATGAATCATAAGAATCACATAAGTAGTTTTACATGCTGAATCAGCCTAATGGATTTTTTTTTACTTATGTTCTCTCAACTGGTGGCCTTGAAAAAATGTAAACACGAGCAATATACCTCATTCCAAAATACCTATCCCACTATCCAGTTGAGATGGAGTAATTTCCAAGCCCTTGAAGTTCAAATTAAACATTCCAAAAACTGCAGGAAACATATGACCTAGCCTTTGACGAGGCAGTACACATATTTATGTATGAACATCTGCTCTGCTTGGGGCTATTTGTGCCCTGGAGTTTTAACATTCAAGGTCATGCAAAAACTGCAAGATCTGCACGACACTTTGCATGATCACAGTACCATTATTTGTTCAATCAGTTCCTTATTGGTCTTGGATGGAAAGTTGTTTTTTGGCACCTCTTTTCCTTGGGGGGTATTTCTTCATCGTCATCATTCTGAAGTCCTACAAGAAACACTATAGAACAGCTATTGTGAAATCCTGGATTTCATCACAAAATAAGTCACCCTCTTAGTCTCCATAAATGATTCCTGAGTGTTAGTTCTTGTAAATGTCTGCTGTGTTTGTGTGCTCAGTCATGCTCTTCAGATGAGTGTGTGTGTACGTGGGGAGTGTACAGAGTCGATTCAGAGAAACTGCGCGAGTTACATCCACTCAAGCAAAAGTCTCTCTGCCACAGCAGCGCCTGTTTTTTTGGGTTTTTTTTTTTTTTTTTTACAACCCGACCCACATCCTCCAGCACGGAGTAAATGAGTTCGCTACTGAGACAGAGACAGAGAGACAGACAGAGATAGAGAGAGATAGAGACAGAGAGAGAGATCTGAGTGGGAGAAGCTCTGCCTCCTTTTTAATTTTTATTTTCTTTATGAGACCCCTTACTATTCTATAGTAACTCCCTAAAAGGACGGATCTGCCTTTGATCAATGAAGTGTGCAGTTAGGATCCATAGCAGCATACAGCCCACTATCATGTTATGTAGACTTGTTGTGCAAGCATTTAATGTCCTACTGAAAATGATCTGTCCTTAGAGACCTCATAAGTCTTGCAGTATATTGTATGTTAATAAAAACAACCCAAGCAATACAGGGGCTTTTCAGTCAATCCACAGATAAGCCATTGCTAAAACTCCCGCACAATGTGTTCATTCACTGGAATATGCCCCTCAGAATAAAAATAAACATGGGTCACAGGTTCAGATGGGAAACGTAAGAGTTTAATAGAACATTGCAGCTCCAAATATGTTGGCGTCAGGCATGAGGACATGTATATCTGATGGTATTCATAGGTACAGTTCCACGTTTATTATAAATTATTATGAACCCTGTCAGTCATATAAGAAAATTGTCTCGTGCCACAATGTTTTTTTGGCACATGGCATTGAAATGATATCTGTGATGTGTTGCTGTAGTAATTACCACTGTGTGTGTGGAAGGAGGAAGCGTCTGCTGAATGAGGAATCTCAACGCCCCCTCTTGTCTTAATGCCAGACAGGATTACAGAAACTCTGGATTGAGATCTCAACCTCTCAACTCTCCCACAGAAAACAATACATTCTGGATCTCATATCAGACTGCATTCCGTTAGCTGGTACAAACCAGAGATGAACAAAAAATGAAAAGCTTCTCTCCTATTTCAGTCTAGAAGATAATTGGTGGTTTATTTTGCTTGTGTTGTCGAGTGCTCATTGTGCTGAATCATTGAGACAGCTTATGGCGTTTACCTCCCACTCTACACCTGTTCAGGTGCAGTGAGTTCATTGGATTCCATGTGAATATCGAATACAGAGCTCCCCACTAAATCAAACGCAAACAAATAACACAAAACACTTACCTATAGTAGAGCCATATGGCAAGCTGACCAGCGTCAGCAACAGAAAAAGGGCTGGGGTAGTAAATTGGCTCTGAATCGATGAGTGGGAGTGATGGGTTGTGGGAAAGCTGAGCTCATTTCCTCTCTAGTCAGGGTGCAGTAAGCTTAAGGGTAGTATATCAACATTCAGACAGAATGACATTCAGGCATTTACCGTACATATCACACAGAGCATGTAAAGCATGGTTTGTGCTCACCATAGAGGGATGTCTTTTCTAAAAAAAAATAAAGATAAAAATATCAATAGTGCAAGTAACATTTTAATCATACATAATTACACAGCATTTCACCATATTCCTATCAGCATAAGATTCTTATCCCTTGATATCCCTTGCAGAGTTCCATGAGAGGGTGCCACAGTATGTTTGTGTGTGTCTGTGTATGTGTTAGTTTGCATCTGTGTTAGTCTGTGCTGTGGTTGGAGAAGCAGTAGGGCACAGCTGAGTCCTGTGGAGAGGTTGTGTGTGGGCCACTAAACATGTCCTGTGTGTTGAGCACTGTTGGGCATGCCTGGCCATCTGCCTTCCATACCAGAAGGCTGAGGGATAGCAGGCAGGGGAAAGGGAAGAGTTTCTTGTGGCAGCTTCCCTGATCAATGAGTATTGATTCCCCACTTATCTCAAATGCAGCCCGGCTGATGGGATGTCACACATCCCCCCTTCTGCAGTGAGGGGAGAGAGATGGAGAGATGTCAGCAGGGTAAACGCTGTGCTGTGACTGGAAGACACTGCATTAAAAACACACAAGCACAAACACACATATTGGTAGTGTTGAGCAGGCACACACCTAGGCAGTCAGGAAGACAGACAGACAGATACACAGGCTGGCAGACAGATAGACATACACATCCACACTCAGAAATGCACAGACATGTACACACACACACACACACACACACACACACACACACACACACACAAAAGGACACACAAACACAATGACTTCAGCCAGGTATACCTTCTTAAACATTACTGAGTGTGACCTTTTTCAGACTGGACTCCTCCAAACTCTTATGGACTGTTATCCCCTTGCTATCCACTTCTCCCTCCATCTCTAACCCTCCTCCCTCTGTTGATCTCACTCTCTCTCATTGCAGGCAGACAATTAATCAGTGCTTTGTCGGCTGGATGGCACGCGTTCACTGCAGCTGCTGTGCTCAGCAGAAAGGTAAAATAAATAAAGGGAGCGCTTGCCCTCTAAACTAAGGGCCACATGGACAGATGGATGGTTGACCAGACTGCTTTAATGGCTGCTGCTTTGGTGACAATGTCCCTATTCAAAGACTTGTGGGATGTCACACTGGTCATCAGGCTGCCTTTCCATTAATGGACCAACAGACAGGTGACAGAAAAGGTTAATGTCACACAGGTAGAGTTACTGTGGAGGAATGGTAATATGGTACATGCAGCACAATGATCCTATTTGACAAGTGATGATAAGGCAGCAGTAGGAGCATGAGTACACAGACATGCATGCACACATGCAAATGTGCACACTCTCTCTAGCCCAGAGATCAAAGGGCTCACTAACAGAAAACTTTAGGGGGAGTAGGAGGGTGGGGGAGTTCTGCTATAGAAGTGCCTGCATGAGCTTTCGTGCTGTGAATATTGAACATCCACCAATATATCACTTGTCCCTGTCTCCTGCTCTAACATTTACATATGCATCCAATCATAATTCCTCAGAATGAGGACATATTTTGATCTGTTCCCCTGACTAGTCATTACTATATGGAGAGTTGCATGGTGACCACACCCCAGTGGCCCCTAGAAAATCTACAGGAATGCTACAGGATTTTGCCAAAAGCCAAAAATGCACAATTAACTTGCCACACAGTGAAGGGCACGCCATAAACAGTGTCATTACAAACACATAAATCGCAACAAGCCAAGGCATGAAAATGAGTTAGAATTGTAACTACAGTTCTATGAATTCTGAATGACCACCAGAGGCAGTGTTAAACACTGGGTAATATTGTCCTCCTCACACATAGGTCGACAAATTCTATATAACAATGTCAAACATGACCACTGATGATATAGGGCACAACAGCCATTACATTTGCCAGTGTTATTAGGGAGCCTCTTCTACTAGAATCTTCTCAGCAAGCTTCCAAGTGACTGTGATCTGGAATTTTCGGGCCAAAAACATGAAAAGGAGTTCTGTGAATCTGCACTCGATTGCTCTTCCTCAGCGACCAGGATGTGTGTCTCAGTAAACTGAAATTGAATTGCAAGAACTGAATTTGAATTACGAGAACTGAATTTGAATTGTGAGAACTGAATACAGTTTCAGAGCAAATTAATTCAATTTCATAATATTACATTCAGTTTCAAGTTTATTGGAATTCAGTTTCAAACTAATAAATTCAATTTCAAATGTTATTCAGATTCAGTTTTTCAATGCAATTATTCAAGGTAAACAATACAAATTCAAATTAGGTGATTCAAATTCAGTTTTTTAATGCAATTATTCAAGTTGAGCAATTCAAATTCAAATATAAATAATTCAATTTCAGTTTCTAGTGACGCATATTTCTGCCCATAGCAACGCTTGCAAAGCAGGCCAGGCTATGTTAAACCGGCCAGTGGTCCACTGGCAGAGAGAGATGAAGGATGCGTTGGATTCTTTCTCGGGGGTCAGGAGAGAGCTCTGTTGCCCTAGAGACAGACTGGCCAGATTCAAATGTTTCATCATCTAAAACATTCTCTGAAAACCCGGCTCCGGCAGGTAGAGAAATAGCATCTACATTATCGTCCTCATCTTCATGAACAGAGAGAGCATTGCCATTCTCAAAAGTAATCTCAAGACTGCCAGCTGCAGCTTACAACTGCGTAGACGGCCGGAGAAAGGCTCTGTATCGCGAGTTCCAGTGTCAGAGAGGAGAGGGTCTTTCTCCCCTGCGGTGTCACTGAGTAGCCAAGCAAGGAAATCCACCCTCCTCTCCGATGTTGTCTTCTGGAGACACCGACAGTGTGCACACAATCCAGGTTGGGTAATGGCAGCCATGGACCATGCCCAGACAAACGAGACAGGAGTCGTGGATATTTGTTTTGGCTATGGTGTATCCACAGTCGACTTGTCCCTGGCCCGCTTATCTCTCTACTTCGTCTCAACTAACGTGTAGAAGAATAGCCATGGTATTCAAGTAAGCTTGAAGCTAAACACTCACAAACAACACCCAAAGGTGGCAGCACGCTCACCAACCTACAGGACAGTGACGTTGAATAGTTTTGCTGGCTAGTTAGCTACTCTTCAAATCATTGTGAGGGGTTGCCTCTGCAAGATGAAGACCAATTTAATTGTATGGGATGAGGATGGTGACATACCTGACGCAACAGGTGATATCCCTGGAGGGCGGAGCCTCCTGCGTCACCATCTCCATCAGCCTATTAAAATAGGCTTGATTAGAAGGGTCTTCAGGTGGGTCTTGTGAGGACGCGATCCCCCGTAGGTGTGTTGTACTGGGTGAACTGACTGAAAGGGAACATTAATTTAAAATGACACACTTTGTTTATTATTTATGTATTTCTTCTGATCTTCACATGAACTTCTCAGTTTTAAATTTTTTTGCTCATTTGTGGAGAGTGCCACAAAAATTACTAAAATATTTCCTACCTGATAGAACGTTAAGCAAATCATGGGGAGAGTGAAACTGGCAAAGAATCAGGGCTGAAACGATTGGAATAATTGCATTTGTGACCACCATGCAATTACAGTAGTGTCTGCAAAATGAGCTCCTTGAATCCTAATTTGCAGATCATGACTGCTGTGAAACGCAATTAATGGATTCGTGATTTAATTAGTGAGCTGTGATGAACCAGTTCCTCTGAGCTCACCGAGACAGGCTGCAATTCACTCCTTCCTGGCTCATCATATGGTCTTCTTTCAGGAAGTAAAGTAATTTTCTCTGTGAGGAATTGTAAGAGAGTATGAAAGAAACAGATTTTCATTCAAGGAAATGCTCTAAGTTTGTGCATAAATGAAGGGAAAATGGCACAAATTCATTGTAAACACATACCAATACTGGTGAGTCTTAAGTTTAAAGAGTGGAAAGGTAAATGTAGTCAGCTCCCTGAAACAAGCCAGGGATCACCTGACAGATTCAGCATAATGTCACTCTGAGAGATCTATGAGGTGATGTGGATGTCAAAACATAAGGTAAAGAGCCTATTGTTTGGAATGAGTCAGGCAGAGTGGTATGCAGAGGGCACAGAATAGCTTTGTTTTTGTAAATGGATAGGTGCCAAGGGAACACTCTGAAAAATGTGAGACAACATGATTCCCTGGAAAACTGTCATGTCCCTGCAGGTACAAGCAAGCTACATCAGGATTTTGGGGGAAAAAAGGCCTTGGTTCAGTAAAAAATGTTGTTCCCTCTAGGAATCGCTTTGTTTGAAAATGATGTGAGGGATTTTTGAGGATGTGAGAGAAGCATTTATAAACCTACAAATCCTCTATTTATCTCAGCTGTAGTCACATAAATATCTTGCATGTACTTGACTTAACCACAATGGGCGTGTGATTTGACGAAGTGATGCTGGGGAAAAATGTAAATAAGGCTGAGTTAAAACATCCTTGAGGTTATTGTGTTCTTTTACAATACAAATCCAATCAACCGCTCCAGTCCCGGGGCAGGGAGGCCTAAATATGTAAATGTTCCAATCAAACTCAATTTGGCTGGCAGATATTTACACAGTGTGAGAGGACCTGTCGGGTTGCACAATGACTCGTCGCTCTCCACTTCTACCTATTCCTGCCTCAGCCTAACAGGTGTGCAGATTGTTTGCCATAAATCATGTCCCTGCCAGATGTTGCCAAGCAACTGATTAATTAGCGGAGCCTCCGGAGTGTGCATTAGGACAGCCAGAATGGGAGAGCTTATTTCCCTCCCAGCTCTCTGGGGAGTCCACTACCTCTCTACCACTTCAGTTAAAGAGAACAATGTCTAGACTAGATGCATGAGGACTTTTAAGACAACACAGAACTTTAATTGCACCTGGAAGTGACAGGAGACAGTGGCTGTGTTTACATGCACAGAGAACTATATTCTTAACATGGTGACTAAGGTTTTGGGTCAGTGCATGTAAATGTCATAGCTCGTTAGGAAAACTCATACTCCAATTATGAGAAATCTGGTTACTCCCTTCACTTTTTGTTTTTTTCGCTGTCGCAAAGTCAGAAATGTACTCAGCTGTGGGTACATTCTAATGTCAACAACAAACATGTCAGCAAAATGTTTTTACTTTTACTATTACTAGCGCAATCACAATGTTTTTCCCCCTGTATTAGAAGTAGCCTGCTATTGCTCAGTCAAATAGGGAAGTGGGTTAATCCCTGTATGTAATCATATACAGTGTCCTTCCTTCATATTTTCTCAAAATTATGAACTGGGATGGGGAGATCTTGGCAAAAACATTGTACTGGACCTAACAGCAGTAGTGAAATTGGATTACAATTAACCTAGAAAATAATGGGTTATGAGGCAGAGTTGCAGATATTATACAGTTGATGTATTCTAATTAGCCACTTGACACCAGTTGTTCAGTTGAAGGCAGTCTCAGTGAAGCTACATTGCATAATGAAGCAGAGGCATGACTAGCAGTACATATTGATAAACCTCTTGTCACAGGGTTGTGCTGTATCATAGAGATATGTATGTTTTTCTTACTGTTAATGCTTTGCCCTCTCCCCATTCTGACACTGCTCATGGGTACTTAGATATCATTACTTCTTATAACAGTCTGTATTTTGTCCCTACTTAAATCTCACACTTCACAGGGAGCTAGGCAAGCTTTTTTCCTCCTATCTGGACTTTCTGACAGGCTGTCAGAAAGCATAAAAGGCAAAGTGTGTGCGTGCGACACCTTTTCACTCTGTTATTCACGCTTCCTGAGAGCTCCCATGGTGGTTTGCCAAGCTTATTATAAAAAGTTGAATTAGGTTTCCTGGTCATTATGTTATTTACCAATACACTGGATCTAATGCAACTCCTCCTTGTGCCTGTATTTGAGTACCTCATCAGAACTCTGATTTATTGGAGGAAACTACTTGTAGAAATAAAAAATGAAGAGCCTCAACTTTGTTCATGCATGTAGTTCTTGATCTGTCACAGACACATGGAGACAGAGATGGAGACCAGAAACGTTGTGTTTGTGCCTTGGCTGTTTTCTGCCACAAGTTGCCATATGAGTTGATAAAGCTCTCCATCTCTGTAACATGATGCTGAACCATCCTTGGCTGATGCACAGTACATCTCCAACCCTCTTTCTGCCAGTGATAGCCTGCTTCCACAGGGCAGCGGACTCCACACACACACACACACACACACACACACACACACATACACACACAGATGTTCAGCTGACTCACTCCAAACTCCATCAATTCCCGCTTGCTGCTCTTCTATAGAGTCCAATAGGAATTGGAGCTCTGATCTTTGTAAGGGACGGCTTTACTCTATATAGGTTAATATGGCTGTATGAATTAGTTGGGAGGATGGAGAGGCTATGTGAACCATGATAAAAAGCTAAATGGTCCAATTTTCCCCTGTCAGGCGGACGCACATCCCACACATCACTCTTGGCAGTCAGTGAGGCTAAAAGACACCAATTAATCTCCCATGGCTATTATGGGGCAGGGATGGCGCAGGAAATGGATGGGCAAAGCACACTGAGTGGGAAAGAGGGCATGTAATTTGCTGGGGATCACTGCACAATGGCTGGAACCAACCATAATTAAAGCTGCAGTCAGCAAAAGTTTGACAATTATGCTGTAATTTGTAACAGCAATAATTAAATTAGCATTCTTCATAAGGTGATACCTAATTGTAGCTATACCGTTCTGCATATATTGAGGTATACAGTGTATTGTACATTTCATTATAGTTAGTTCGGTCTAACACGTCAGTTGACACTGGAGTATTTTGACAAATTGCAGGGTAACTTAATGAGAATAAACCATGATAGCTCATCATGAAGTTAGCCATGTCAGCTTTTACAGATTTTTCCATCTCTGCTGCCAACAGACTGTAAAATGGTATGAATTAATAAATTTGCAATGCAAACAGGCATGAAAGAGAGACTGGTAGCATTGCTAGCGAATTAGCAGTGCCCCCGAAAGCTGGACCAAATGGATCCATGGAATTTCTGTTATTTATGTCAAACTGATTCTGTGTAACTGCAATATCTCCCTTTGGTGGGATAAGCTTTGTCTGGAGGACTTGTCACAACAGGCAGGCCCTTGCATAATGTATCCATGTATTCTATGTTTCCCATTCCTTGGGATGGATCTAGATCTGTATCATTCTCTTCATCCTGAGCTGAATAACAAATGAACATCTCTGCCTGCTGCTTTACAAAATGACTCACTGATTTCCCTTGGCTGGGATCTCTCCTAATCACCTACTGCCTACCTCTCTCTATTCACCAGCACTGCCGGAGAAAGATGACTCTGATGCCTCAACAACATGCATGCTACTGGATAGTGATTTTCTCCAACAGATGGCGATTTGCTCAGAGCTATAGCAATGTCGCTGGAATGGAACAGGAAGAATACTAAGCAGCCATGAGTTTTGATTCATTGTCTGCAAAGAGCAATATCGACAGGCTTTTAATTCCTTGCCCAGATTTCTAATTTTGTAATAAATGTGTGTGTTTTACAGTTAGAAAAAACCTTTCCCTGTTTTTCTGTTTGTTGTGGTTTCAGTAGTTTCCCCAAGTGAGTCTGGGGATTTCCCCATGATAAAGTTTTGATGGCACCCTAAAGAGGAGAGTGGAGAAGTAGAGAGAGCCGGTAAATAAAGCAATTGCTCATAATAATGAGCACATCATTATTATCTTCCTGGGCCAGCTGGCAATAAACTCTGCCAGCGTGCATGTGTGTGCCACTGTGTGTGTGTGTGTGTGTGTGTGTGTGTGTGTGTGTGTGTGTGTGTGTGTGTGTGTACGTGCGTGCACATGTGCATGTGTGCATGTGTGATAAGCGAATGCACTCGACTCCATGCACTATAATGCTGATAAACAGTCTAGATGATGTGCTACAAGCATGTGCTACAAGCATATGCTATTGAGCTTTGGTTGTCTCACAAACTCAGAGCTGCTCACCTCTCCAGCTATCCCCTGACATCAGGCATTATCACTGGCACTCTGCTGCCTGACTTGAAGCTCCAGCGGGCCAATGAATACCAAATGAGCCGGTGGAAATCCAGCTGGGAAATCATGGTCTGCTTCTCCCCCTCACACAAGTACAGACCCACAGCTCAAACAGGTGAGCAAGTCTTAGTTCGTTTCATCTTAAACATCTGAGCAGGTGCAATTGCTGTGCCTTGCCACAGTGTATAATTTCAAGCACTGGGTTAAAGATTAAACCATGATCTGGCAGTTCACATTGTGATCCAAAGTGAATCGGTCTGTTTTTTCCCACACTGAGCAGCACTGACGGTGCAGTAATGTGCTGGTGCATCTGAGCTCCACATGTGCAGTGTTGCATTCACACGCAAACACACACACACACACACACACACACACATACATGCACACACACGCTGATCTGCTGATCTTTTATCCACCACCGACCCTCTTTCCAATATGCACAGATGCACAGGCATACAGAAACTCACAGTTACATATACACATTCACATGCACACCCTCTGCTCCCAAAAGAGTCCAACTAACCATCCATGCAGAGGGAGGTGCAGTGATGCAGAGACAGGGGCCATATACAGGGCTCCATGTTCACTGCCTGGGAATTATCACATCAAACTTGTATAACCAATGATTCTGACAAGCCCAAGGCCCGACCACTACAGCTTAGTGTAGACAGAAATGACTGTGCTGGACTATGACTAGGCAGTGACCATTGTTGTGCACCAGTGGTTCACAACACACCAATAACATTCAGATTTACACAACCAGGAAGGAAGTTCTTGTCGGCGTCACTAAAACAACTAACACAGAATCAGTGACCGTGTTGTAAAAGCATGATTGACTTTTGCATGGAAGTAGCTTTGATGATGTATTCACACTTTCACCCACATTGGTGTTGAGATTTTGTGAATGTGGACTTCATTCCATGAAATAAAATTCATTGAAATTAATCCCTGGTGCTCCATCAACATTTGTCTACTTGATGCATTCAGAGAGCCGCTCAGTATACCCTGCAGCGCTTCTAGAAGATAGTGCGGACGTCAATGGCATTTACCATGCCATGGTAGGAAATCATAATTGAGTAGTCATTTGGACCAGATCATATAGTGACGTAGTGTGTGTTGACTCAACTCTGACCAAACTGGATTTATATGTCTCTCTATATTTGGTTTTACACAAAAAATTTGGGTTGACCACACATGGATGAGCAAATGTTTAGTTTTGGGGGTTCTAAGGTCTCACTTTAAAACATATTGAGGTATAATGACTTTTTCAAAAAGATGAAAGAGAACCGAGACAAGTATTTATGAGACAGTCGCTTGAAGACAAAAAGCCCTATCTCCCATACCCTATTCTCTTTGTATTTTACACTGACAGAATGATATATACCTCATTCAGTCCACAGCTCATGAAAATGAAGGGAGACAGAGTACAGGATAAGTTTTAATCTTGTTCCTCCACACTTGCAATTATGTTCTACCACTATGATCTTTGATGTTCTTTTATGCAACAATGCCTAAGAATTGGAATGTTTGTCACAGTGGCAACAGCTTGCAGACTTCTCCAGAAACCTGTTGATAAACTCCTGTGATTATAATAAGTGTTCCTAGATTATTTATACAATACTGATTTCTGTTCCCTTTCCAAACATTTATACTGGCAATTCAGCGGATATGAACATGGGCCACCTCTGCAGGAGCTCAGAGACCATGGAAGTCAATATCTGAGGTAGGTTGCTGTTTACACTACACTGTTTTCAGTGGAGGCTGGACTTGTAACATTTCAATACCACTAGGGAGAAACTCTGTCATTTGAATATAATTACCTCCTCATCTGCAACGGCTTATTGGAGGTGAAAGTGGGTGTAAGAGAGATCAGTACTGATCCACATCTAATGTAAGGTCAGTTACTTTTCTAGGGTTAATGGCCAGCTATGCACCCTTTTACACACTATATTTATGCAGGCGTGGCTGGGTATATCTTGGCTCGGATATAAACAGTTTATGCAATTACATAAAAAGTTAATGAAGATGATGGCAGAGCAGGTTGGTTTGTGTTCACACTGAAGCGACGGATGCAGCGGGAGGCCAACTCAATGCATGATACTCTGTGACAGCAAGTGGCTTAGGCTTATGTCTGAACTGGGAAGGGCTGCAGAACAGAGAGATGAAAGGTGGAGGAGGGAGAGAGACACACAAAGCCAGAGAAAGCCACAGATACTTTTGTCTCAGTGTTTGAGGGGAATGACAGGGAGAGGAGGGGGAACGAAATGAGAAAGTCACAGAAGACATTGCCTCAGTATTTGATGGAAGCAAGAGATAGAGAGAGGGAGGGATGCAGGGGGTGGAGAGTGTCAGAAGATGGGAGAACTCTTCGCTGAGAGTGAACACCCTGTCTTCCCCTTTATTCTCTGTCGTGCTAAGAGTGAAAAAGAACATTTTAACAGTGAGCACAGGTAAATGCTGGCATACATCTCTACTCAGACTAGGTTGACATTTCTATTCACTATTCCCTATGTGTCTTTTTGGAGAGCTACTGATTGAGCTTTTGAAACATTTACAGGTGTTTGAAACATTTTCTTACTTACTTAAATAACCAATTGTCTGAAATATTCTGATGTAAATGGGTCTAAATCCAACAAGGCTTGTTTCCAACAAACACTGTCATAACAATGATATTCACTTCTATAGAAAGACACAAATGCTTTATTAAATGACCAGACTCGCAACTTGATTTCATCCAAGTTGATAGACCCTGAGGTTCTCGAATTACATAAACTAAACAATGACTCCCCTGCGGGATCCAGGACGCTGATGAAATTGATGTGTACAGGGGAGGATGAAGAAAAACAAGCCCCCCTCCTCCAGGAGGGCTGAGATCCAGCATATCTATCAATGCTACGCCTCAGGCCAGACGAATCTGCCTGCCTGCGCCCTCCTCAGGTTCCTCCACATGGAGCAGATGGAGCTAACAGCCAATCAAGAGACAGCAGAGGGTTTGATTGATAGATATGAGATTGAAGAAACAGGTGAGACAAGGGAGAACTCGATATCATGTTACTGCTCGTTGCTCATTATTACTGGTAAAGCACATGGCTCTATTCGTCAAGGCCTCAGCAAGATTCAGCTTTGTCAAATAATGATACTTATTTAGCTTTGTCAAAAGTTAAGCCCTCAGTTCCAGTAGCTGCTGGCTTTAAATGTAAGTCAGACACAGTGTTCTGACAAAGTGTTTTGCTGTAAGCCCAGCGGCAGGGGGTTGAAATGACAGAAGGAAAATGGAAGAGTCAGGCACATCAGTGGACTAGCAGACCAGATGATGCCTAGGGCCCAGTGTGCTGCAAGCTGATTCACTCCATCACAAATTACAAAACAGGGGAAGCAACAAGACAAGGCTTACACACTAGGCTGCGTTGCCACTGAACAGAAGGCCCTGTTTTTTTCACTTGGTGGTATAATCTTTGAATGAGAAAGGGTTTCAAGGAGTAGGTTTTGTTGGTATGGTATCAAAATGCAATTAAATACACATTTTACAATCTACAATATCTACAATATTTATGTATTTGTCAACAGCATCATTGCTTGCTACAGTACATTATTTACTGTGTTTTATATTACACATGTTGGTGCCGTGGCCACAGTCAAGTGATGTTTGCACCAATGTCACCAACACAATTTCCTCTACATTTTTTGTACTTGGTGATGAAAGTGATGCTGATTCTGACTGTCGCTGACATAATGTAACTCTGCTCCTGTCCCTGGCAGCCAGAGCCAGCAGGTCCCTGACGTTTGAGGGATTCCTCAGGTACATGGAGTCCAAGGACTGCTGTGTGTTTGACCAGTCCCACACCTCTGTGTACCAAGACATGGACCAGCCTCTCTGCAATTACTTCATCTCCTCATCACACAACACCTACCTGACTGGAGATCAGCTGATTGGCAAGAGTCATCTGGATGCCTATGTTAGGTAGGTAATACTGCCGACTTTCTTCTGGGTTCACCCCCACTGCCAGAGAAAGTAAAAACGAATTTCCCTGTAAGACAAAAAGAGGTGTAATCCTAATATTTAGAATCAATATTTTATTATGACTAAGCATCCAAAGAAAAACATTTACTTCTGCAAAATGCACCTGCAGGGAAGGTGCAATAATGTAAAAATGGCACTTTTAAAATGATGATGTTTGTATGATAATACCTGAAGATGTTTCCACATTCACATAACAAGAATATGCTCACAATAATCAGCTGCCCCTGTAGTTGCATGACACATGATCTTCATTGTGGAGATTGCCATTAGACACCAGACCTAGGTTAAATAGTACTTTCTCATTGTTTGTTTTAGTTTATAGGTGCCACATGGGTAGGATTTGCCACATGCCAGAAAATTTGGAAAATTGTTCTCAAATGCCATTTGAAAGCCAGTATATTATACTTTTGTCTTGATGCTATAAACCCCACCCATCTGGTATTTTATGTAAAAAGCAAATGATAAGACCTATTTTAAAATGCTATTTGACCGAGGTCTGATAGATACACATCTAACATACCCCTCATCACTCTGTTATCCTATCTTTAAAGCCTCTCCTCCAGACCTACGAGAACATAATGTGTGTTTTCTGGGCACTCTCTTTTCCTCTGATTTCATTGACCGACTCATGTGCTGAGGCAGACAGTGAAATCGCTGTGGTCCCTTTATGGGACAATGGAGGTGATTACAAAAGGGGCTGATGGCAGCAATAGTGGTGCATTTATGGTCCCTGTGAAAGCGCTGAGCTCCCTGGCCTGCCGGTAATGCAGAACCCTCTAACCTAGTGGACTGGGAGCTCTGGTTTACTTAGCTAATGAAAGGATCATCAAGAGAGGAAATAGTGGCAGGGGTGGGTCACCTCTTAGTGATCCCTCTTTCCCTCAGGTGGGAGAATAACAAAGGGGAAATGATGATTTACCCGGTAAAGCAACATGACAAGACAAGACATCCACACATGCTAAAAACAAAAAAATATATACCACAAAAAATCATCTAGTTTACCATATGGACAGTGGTATATTTGTTGTGAAAGGAGGGATGCCATCTTCCTTAGATGGCTGATCAATCATAGATACGTTTGGCTGTGTATCACTCAGAAATGTGTAATTTTAACTAACACTAATCACTTTTTGTTAATTTTTGTACAGTTCTTTTTTATTGTTATTTGTAAAAATGATAAATGCATGCAGTACATGAGAATTTAATTCTGAAATCTCAGCACCAACATACCAAAAAACACGTATTGTCCAAACCCCGTGAAAACATTCATAGTGCTCATTTCCAAAATGCTGTGAAATATGACTAACTATAGGGAATTAACTTACCAGATAATGTTTTTTCCTATATATATATTACCTGAAACAACAACCTGAAACTGATGAGCTATTGAATATCTCTAAAAGATAGAGCTTCCAGTCATCCAGTCTGTAAAAGTGTATCATCTTTGTCAACCACCAACAACAAGTATAAGTATATAAGCGCTAAGGGGAGTTGTAAACAAGATTCACCAGTTTCTGGTGCTGGATGGACAGCAGACAGGTCCACCCAGGGGTCTAATTTCATTTGGATAGATGTCATTATTTGGATAG
This sequence comes from Centroberyx affinis, assembly GCF_046629955.1. NCBI lineage: Eukaryota > Metazoa > Chordata > Actinopteri > Beryciformes > Berycidae > Centroberyx > Centroberyx affinis. The sequence goes on along the minus strand of NW_027279846.1, from coordinate 65,914 downwards.
GGGCTGTTGTAATTAATTATTACATTGCAATTCGCAATTAATCATTCATACAAATATATGTAACTGTTATCACTTGGATGGAAACTGTTATGGCCGTGGCGTCTTGGCTCCTGAGAAAGGTTGACAGATCTTGTGTGTAGAAAAGAAATGTTTGTGCCTCAACTCCTCCTCCAATGTCTTCCATTTCTCACGCGGTTCATTCTATGTGCTTATCATAGTCTTGCCACAGCTCAAAGTGTATTTGTGCGTGTGTCTTTGTATGTGTGTATGTGCTTGTGTGCATGTGTGTGTGTGCTTATATGTGTGTGTACTGTATGTGTGTGTGTGTGTGTATGTGGCGCAGTGCTCTGAGGAAAGGCTGCCGCTGTCTGGAGATTGACTGCTGGGATGGGCCAGACATGGAGCCTGTCGTCTATCATGGCTACACCCTGACCACTAAGATCCTGTTCAAGGATGTCATCACCACAGTGGAGCAACATGCCTTCGAGGTAACAGTGTATGTTATAGTATGTTACATGACATGTGAAGAGCATTTCCTGGAGTGGTGCATCGGGCGTCTACCTCCATGTTCAGTCTTGCCTCTGTAGGCTCCAGGACCTCCTACTGATCTGCATTTGCTGTAATTAATAACACTTCTAATAGCAATGTTTTGCCTGGCAGGCTGTCTTTGATTCAGGGAGTTAAGCCATTCCCTGTGATGTTTCTGGAGGAACTCTTAGACCTTGCATACAGAGAGACTGAAAATATCCAGGTCGATGCTAATTAAAATATGGATTATATCATGATTTTGCTGGTGTGGTTATTTTGTGCCAGGTGTCTGCCTACCCAGTGATCCTGTCATTGGAAAACCATTGCTCCCAGGAGCAGCAGGTGGTTATGGCCCAGTACCTCACCTCCATCCTGGGGGAGAAGCTGCTGAAAGCTCCCTTGGATCTCCCTACCTCTGGAGAACTACCAAGCCCAAACGTAAGAATCTTTACTAGACTGTGCATATCAGTACAGAAAAAGTCAGCTATAGTCTTTTTCAAACTTTATTATTCTTTGAGTGAGACCTTGACTATCTGAGTTCAAATCATAAGTGGAAATCTAGAAGCAGAGCCTGTGTTTAATGTTAGTGCTGCTGGTGAAGCCAAAGAGATTATAGTGTTTGTATGTATGAAGCCCTTCATCCTCTGTCGTACCAAAGCAGAACAAGAAGAGAGTCAGACTTTTTAGTCGTCATCGAGGACCTCGTTAGCCTGTCTCTGAAGCAGCCCATAATAGATGGGGTCTTACTTCCTCTGCCTCTCTCTTCCATTGGGATCTAGGGATAGATATAGGCTCCTGCACTTGCAAGGCTCTTTAATCTGTCAGAGATTCACAAAAACTAACGGACGGGGCTGTTCCTGAGAAGTGTCCATCGCTTTAAGAGTGCTGAGGCACTTGAGTTGATTGTTCATCTAGATTAGCCTGTTTGGGTCCTGAAAACATCTGCCACCACTCATGACTGAGCGATTTGGTTGAAAGATGCTGGCACAGTCACTCCAGCCTACTGAATATTACTGGGAGGATGAAGGATTTTCCTCTGTATGTAGATTCATGTGTGCTGTCTCTCTGGGGTTTCTTTTGTGCCTCTGACTTTTACTGCCGTGGAGAGTGCTGCAGAGAAAAATGAGTTGTGATGTGTCCTGAGTGTGCATGTATGATTTTCTTCTCCATATCAATTTTTCATCTTTATTGCACAGTAGGTGCAGGCTTAAATGGGAGCCTCAGCACTAATGGTTTCATCTTGACTCTTAACCCCCAGCTACTTGTCCGCTGAATCAATTTTCATGAGGTTCTGTCGCGTTCATGCTGCTTAACATCCAGCTTAACATCCAGTTATGTAAGTGGAGCCAGCCAGTATGCTATACTCTGCCATCATAATGATCACAACTGTTCATTAGTATATACTCCCTTCTAAGCAGACAGAGGTTTTAAACCTGTTTACCAAGTCATCAAAGTGATGGGCAGACTGGAAAACCCAATTATCTTGTCTCTTCTTGTACAATATCCAGTGTTATTGTAGGATTAGCAATAAGTTATCTTTCATTAACAAGTTATTACTCCACTTTATTCTATTTATTACTGTAAACATGAGCGTAATTCTCTTTTAGGGCCTCACATGATGCCATAAATCACAACTAAATAAGTAAAGCCTCTGTTCTAGCTGCCCACAGTATATCATCTCGTGTAATCGCAATGAAAAATGAGACAGTGTGGTGCCAAAGGAAGCCCTGAAGCTTATAATTTTCAATATGAAAGTTATAATTTTCAGTGTGAAAGATATGCAGATCTATTCGCAGCAGATTGATACTGTATGGACTGCTATAGGTTGTGAATGTTGGAGGATCTGTAATTATTTTGTGTATTTAGTGTATTTTGAGTATGTATCCCTAACTCTGACAGGGTGACTTCCTCTCATGTAGATTACCATGGAGCTTTTGGTTTCTGAAGCCAAACCACAGTGTTTTAACTTTAAACATATTGCTGCTCATCTGTCTTGGACACCAACCAGATCAAAGCCAAGACATTGATACTATGAAATGTAGCAGCAGGCATATGAGTGATTCAGCACACCCTCTGCTTTTTCCATCCACTTAGATATAACACTTCTGTCAAACTTGGCTGTGTGTTTGTACTCACTGATGCGGATGTGGCCACTCAATGATTCTTTGAAGAACAGCATCATTTTGACAAATCAGAGTGGAGGCGGTTTGTGCCAAGGGAATGTTTTGATATTTGTCTCCTAAGTTTGAGGATGCTGATCAAGAAGGACAATGCAGGCAGCTTGTGCGGGGAGTTTGTTTGACTGGTGTGACTGAGACTAATGTGTGTATCCATGCATATGTGCATGCATGTGTACATCCATGTATGTGTGTGTGTGTGTGCATGTGTTCTGTGTCTGGGGATGACAGGACCTGAAGTATAAAATCCTCATCAAGAATAAAAAGCTGAGGCCTCACAGTGAGACAGAGGAGATAGCAGGAAGAGAGGAGAGCGAAGATGAGGAGGAGGATGACGAGGAGGAGGATGAGGAGCCTCTAACCAAATCAAAGTTCTGGTCTCCCAAAAAGACAGGGTCAAAGAAGAAAGTAAGTCAGGGGTCTCAGTTACATTAAGGAAGACATTTCTCAAAGAGATACTCAAACAACCATAGGCTACTATTAAGGGGAGACATATAAATAGTTGGAGAGACATTTAGACTGAGAGAGCAGTAAGCCAAGATGGGACGAAAAGGTAAAGCTTTAATCTTGCATTAGTATTTTAACAGTATTTGTGGCAATTTGATGAATGTTCTCTGGTTTGTCCCTCTCTCTTGCGCCCATAATGAGTAGAAGAAGAAGGTGGTGGTGGCTGAGGCTCTGTCTGACCTGGTCATCTACACCAGGTCTGTCAAATTCATCAGCTTCAGTCATTCTAAGGACAACCAGAACTTCTATGAGAACACGTCCATGGGAGAAAAGAAGGCACACAAGCTGGCCAAAGCCTCAGGTAAAGTGGACAATGGCTTTTATGGAGTTGAAATAGTGGTGCATAGCGTTTGTCTTCAATTTTAGGGAAGAGTATAGATTTAAAATGATCAAGAATGTGCATAATTAAATGTAAATAAACAGAAAATATCATCTTGATGTCGCCAGCTGATTCAGATGATTTATAATCACACAGAGCCCAAAGGGAAAGTTATGACTGGAAATGCAATGAGCTCCCAGGCCATAAAGCTCCATAATAGAGAAAGCATATTGAACATGACATATGCTACATAGGGGAGTACTATTTAAGGCAAAAGATAGAAAAGAACATAACAGCAAAAGCTCAGAAATGTGTCCTGGACTCCCAATGTTGGGGCAGTGGAAAGAGCCCACGGAGGTTTGAATCAAATGATAATCAGTTAAACTGTCATCGCGCTGCTGTGTGGCAGTATATTGGAGAAACAGAGTGATGCAGAGAAATGAGCTCTGTTCCTCCTGGAAACAATACTTTCCAGACACACAGCTATACTATGAGCTAGTTTGCTCGGGTGACAGGGACCAAGAACAATCTCAGCTACGCTCTAGCTATAAGAACCATATACACACTTTCATCCCCAACTTCTGTAGGGAAATGTCACTCTCCAGACACCGCTATAGTATGATCACATGGAGACTGAAACACTGTGCTGATCCTTACAGCCTATCTAGGATGAAGATAATTATGCAGCGACCAAAACCTGATCAGGACATACAGTAGTTTCACACACTGAACACTGCTTCAGCTATTCTCTCTAGAAAAGTCTCCCTTGTGGCTTCACAGAATACATATCCATTAATATGCATTTGACATGAGGTTGAAATGACAGTTTGATTTGCATATGTTTGAACTCTCATCCAAAACAAAAAAACAAGAACCAAGAATTGTATCTGTGATGTCATGAACCTGGACCTGTTCCTCTGACATTGGAAATTGGACACTGACATTGCTATAACTGTTATAAATGTTCCCATATCCCTATAGAGATAACCCTGGATGCTGTCACTGCATCAGTGAAGGTGGTCTCCAAATCACTGACCTGTAGCTGCACCACACTCAGTGGTGCAGCTACAGGGTCCCTCTCTTGATGACGCCATGAAGAGCCTCTGGGCTCTCTTGCTTTTAGCTTTTAGCTTTAGGACGTCCCAGGATGTTCCCAAGTCAGAAATTCAGACAGAAATGTCCAGGATCATAAGGATAACATTTGTGAATTCTGCATCAGTGATTTTCTCATTAAAGAGTGTGTGTTAGAGGAGACATTTGATCACTCACTGCTGTGTGTCCTCTGTCCCAGGCCCAGAGTTTGTTCAATATAACCAGAGGTTCCTCAGCAGGATTTACCCAGCAGGCTCCAGGACGTCCTCCTCCAACTACAACCCCCAGGAGTTCTGGAACGTTGGCTCACAGCTAGGTGGGTAGGAGGGAGCATGTGCCTACATGCACGTAGGCACATGCATGTTTTTCACATTTTAGTTTGAACTTTTCCCAATGCTTTGTTGTTAACTGTGTTTCTTTTTTGGATGAGATGAAAACCCTGATCATTTTAACTGCTTGAAGACATGAAGATAAATCACCTTTGTGTCAGCGTTTTTGACCAGAATCAAAAAGTTGTCAACACATACCGAACAACTACACTCCATTGTAAGCCTTTGAAATGGAAGGAAATACATTCAAGAAACTTGGATTGTGAAACTTCAAAGGGAACAGCAAGGCTGAGTGTCCTGTTGATTAGCACTGAAAAGAACATTTCATTCCACTCCGCAGTCTGAACCACCTCATCTGTGTTTTTCCTGGGAGCAAGTCCTCTCCTGTCCCTTATCACACCCTTTCTAAATCGATTTGCACCCTCCTGGATGGATTTTTTTTTTTTTTGTATAAACTAAAGCCTTGTCTGGGTCAGAGCTTAGCTTTTTATGTTCAGTAATAATTTCCTTGGAGTCAAGCATGAGTAGTAGGCTTTACTCTATATCACATGTTGGTGTGTGTCTGTTTTTGTGCGTGTGAGTGTGCAAGTATGCAAGTGTGTCTGTGTGTCTGATTACCACATAATACAGTCATAATCAGTTTGCAAGGACCCAGAGAAATCCCAGCTACGCTTCAAAGAACCATATATACACTTGATTTCCTCAAGCCCTCAGCCATTCAAGATTGCCCACGGACTTAAAGTCACAACCTGACAAATCTAATCTGTCTGGTCCCATCTCGGCCAGTGTTCCTGTCAGTCCACCTGTCTTTACACAGCCTCCTCCTACCTCTCTTCAGTCAGTCAGGCACTGATTTTAACGCGGACTGATTTCCCCGCTGATCAGTGAGCAGACTGTCTCTCCGTGCTTCAGTGGCAGCTGTGCAGATGGAGATCGGCACTGCTCACAGCTCCAGGAGAACGCAGTACAAAGAAGCCTGGATGGATCATTTAGAGTACAGTTAGATGAGCAGAACATTCACCGGGGGCCCCTGTGACACACACAGAGGAAGAGTATATGAAAGAATGCAGAAAGATGCATAACAATGTGTTGGTACAGGAAGTTGGAGTCACAATAGTAGCAGGTGTTTCTTTGCAAAAACCAGGACTGATCTGTGGTATTCCAGACTCACCGGCGATGCCAAATCCAGCCTGGGAGATAACATAATTCAAATCTATCGGCAGGATCACATCTGCTGCTTTCTTTATCCTCCAATCTATTCATAGTGCAAACGCGTATACACTGAAGACTATGCAGTACACACACCAAGCCATAGCTTTGCACCATAGAAAAAGCCATTGAAGATGCTTTCATTGCACAGTGTGTGATTTGGAATGCTTCCCACGTGAATTAGAATGCCTCCCTGATGCAATGTACGCTATTGTTGCAGAAACATTTTGAGTCATTGTATAGTGTAGCTCCCTCCTGCAAAATGAACAGGAGCATGAAAAATGGAAGGTATCAGTGGAATGCAGCAAAATCAATTCATGGCGCTTGTTTTTATTTTAAAAGGCTTCAGGCATTTTCAATTTTGTTTCTATCAAATCCTTGCCTCTGCTCTGTGGCACCTCTTTTTCATTGTTGCAAGATTGTATTCTGATGTTTTGCAGTGGCACTGAACTTCCAGTCTGTGGGCTTGCCTATGGACCTTAACAACGGGTGTTTCCAGGACAACGGTGGCTGTGGGTACGTCCTGAAGCCAGCGGTGCTCAGGTCCAGTCAGAGGAGCTTTGATCCCAACTGCTGCCAGCACAGACTCAGGCCCACACACCTGCTGCTCAAGGTACTGCGCTGGATTGCTGAACTCTCAATAATCCACTCTGGGTGGATTTATGGATTAAGGTGTCATGTCACAGGACGTGTGTGTGTGTGTGTGTGTGTGTGTGTCTGTGTGCGAGTGTGTGCTTTATGGCTTTATGTGCACGTACGTATGTGACCATGCCTTTCAATCTAGGGCACTCTGTAGTCGAGCTCATCTTACTCTTTGCCTCCAGATAAGTGCTTTCCTGCTGGATTCTGTGAACCAACAATGATGTAAAACTCCCTGAGAGTGTTTCCGTTTAATTCGATTATCTCCCACAGAAAGTGAGGGGGGTAGAGAGAGAGAGAGAGAGAGAGAGAGAGAGAGAGAGGGAGAGAGGGAGAGAAAGAGAAAGAGGGATAGAGGGGGGTTGATGCAATGCAATTAGACCTGGGGTCTAATAGATATACCTCCTCTCTTCCATATTTCAGAAAAAACTGTGCTTTGGGGGCAAGTAATATCAGCACTTGTATAGCATCCCAGACACATGACAAATGGCGAGGCTGCAGAGAGCATGGTCACATCAGGAGTCCACTTTTTATAACTGTAATACAACCCTCTATGATCTCTTTAGTAGACCCATAAGTAATACTGTCACACACTAACTCTTATCAGCCCAATTAGAGAGATACAGCAGTTTGTTCTTTGTGTCTGTAACATGCCAATGAGACTCAGAGATATCTGGGGCTTTGTACAGCAAATACAATGTGTGGAATTGCCTGGGAACGCATGGGACTGATAGAGACTTAATGGAGGGATGCTTGGGCAAGTTTTATTTGTTGTAGTGCTATCACTCTTATGAATAGATATGAACCATAGTGAAAACCCTCTCCATCAACAGTTGGACAAAGGATAATACTACCTGCATTAACAGATCTTATGCATCTGAGTGTATCTACCTGATCCAGTCTTGGACTATTTCCTCAGCTGACCTGGCTCATTATGCCACTATTAATGTAACTATTTACACCTTTGATAAGCTTTATCTGTGCATTCACATCATGCCATCTGGGGCTTTAAATACTGCCCCAATTATCTGGGTTACTGTCATCATTCACAGCCATTTCCAAAGGGGAAGGAGAGAGAAAACTACACATAACTCTCGATAGGCCGTGCTGCGTAAAACGCTACTCTACAGACATACACCTCCATTAGCTTACTTTATATGGCGCCAAAATGTATCAATGGCAAAAAAGGATAAATGACCCCCTTACCCGTGGTAGAAAAAAAAAATCTGGATCAGATAACATTTCATGAGAATGTATAGACTCTCAACAGTTAAATAAATTCACAACTGAGATTGTCTACCAGTGGAATATGCACACACAATATATCTTCCCAGCACTGCGCATGAAATATAAATGTGGTGCGTTCCGTTTTGGGATGCCCAGGGAAAAATCCCTACCTCTATTTATTTACGTCATCATCCAGTATTATTTGGGCTTTTTGATCACTTCAGGGAAAAGCCTGCAATCTTGACTCGACTCTCGACTCTGTTGGAATCATGAATAGCACTGAGCATTCTAACTTAGGTAGGCTCTGGTGTTCAATCATTAAATAGTAAATTATTCATCTGCTTAGGAAAACAATACTTCCCCTCGAGCCTTCATGAACTTATTTTGCATAAAACTGTCAACTAAGTGATGGTCTGTTTTTCTATAACAAATTCTCATGAATTGACAACTTGCACTCAAACCACGCACTCATTCATTCACTATCTGTGCACTCAAAAGTATGAAGGAACAGCACATCAGCATCGCAACTTTTAACATGCATACTGTAGGCCATTCTGTTGCATTTTGGGCCGGATACTGTAAAGCTCCATCGGTGCCAAGCAGGGCATGTCCAGATAAGTGCATGCAGGTTTGTCTTTGATCAGGGCAGGGGAAGGGGAGGCTCAGTGTGAGGGGACTGCAGATAAGGCTGCCTCTCTCCAGACTAGTGTAATTACAGCCCTCCCTCTCCTCTCCTCTCCTCTCCTCTCCTCTCCTCTCCTCTCCTCTCCTCCCCTCTCCTCTCCTCTCCTCCCCTCTCCTCTCCTCTCCTCTCCACACACCAATTTTGTGTGTGTGTGTGTGTGTCTGTGTGTTTTTTATGTGTGTAAAGGTGATCAGTGGATCCAACCTTCCTGTCCCAAGGAGTGGCAAAGCTCTGGACCCCTTTGTCAGAGTGGAGATCCAGGGGGTTGTATCTGACTCCCGCAGAAGAAACACAGACACTGTCAAAAACAACTGTAAGTATTGTACTACAAACTCACCTGCACACTCTGAGACTGTAAACTGAGTGCAAGGACACAGGAATACACTGAATAACAGGAACCGCAACACAAAAAAACATTCAAAATGAAGCTACTCACGAGGACAAGATCACAGATGACAAATCAGAGGAAATTATATTAAACAAAACATATTGATGAGAGGGTGATGCGTCTAACAATAGTTCAAACCAAGATGCATCAATACTCACATGAACTATGCTCGGACTAGTGTATGAATCACTGACAGTCAGCCTTTTCTGTGATGCAGGAACAGTCTCCACTCCAGAGGATGAAAGCCTTGTATTTTCAAAAAGTCCACTTTCCAGAAATTAAGAATAACAGCCTTATTTTCAGTTTGCTTTCATTTTTGAGACTTTATCGTGGCCCTTGGGCCATCATACTTGCTCTACCTACAGAGGACCATGTAAACCTTCATTTCAAGTAAAAACATGAAATTCACCAAAACTGGATTCCAGAGAGTTTTTTTTTTTTTTTTCTGTGACAGCAGTATTTTGCGGTTTCTGTAAGGTTTTTTTTCCCTCCTTTTGAATCCAATTCCCGGATGGCTGCTGTTGGGGTTCTGAGGTGAAATGTGCTGATGAGCCTCTTCAAAACGTAGAAGTGGATTGCCTTTGAAGAGGAATCTGCCATGCACCACTGCTATGACTGGAAACATTAGAGTACTGGAGTAGAGAGTCACTGCACTGCACACAGGAGTTAGTGCTACAGTGCAATTATGCATCACTAAGATCCTCATACCTACACAGATTTAGTGTGTGTTCGAAATGTGTCACCTTTACCATATCACCAAAAGTGCAATAACAGCTTTACACACATCCAATTACAATGCATCTCAGCCATGATGACAAAGCCCTTGATTTTGTTTATGGTTAGAGGGATAATGCCTGAAAATGCCTCATTCAATCTTAATTTGCTATGAACCGCCTTTAGCCGTCATCAGACTTTCAACCAAGTGTGAAAGCTGTCCCTCTGCAGTGTAATTGCTTTTGCTGAGGTCTTTTCATGGAGGTTTTGACAGACCTATCCTATTTCAGCTGGTGTTCACCCCTGATCATATGTCGCCTTCCATTTGGAGTTCGCGTTTTCAAAGCTATAGCAAACATGGAAATGAACTTGTGAACAAAACATGTGTCAGATGATTTAGAGTGGATTCAGATATGAGGTTGGTGGGACAAGGCTGTATTGCTACTCAGTGAGATGAGACAAAGAGGGAGGGAGAGAGAGAGAGAGAGGGAGAGCGAGGGAGGAAGACAGAGAGAGAAATCTGGGAGGGTGCAGACTGCTTATGCATGGGCATAAATCATAAAATCATTTCACACTAGGAAACAGATAAGGTCACTGGTGAATATAAATGAATGTAGATGTAGCAGAAAACTTGGATGGAGCAGAGGAACTTGAGCACATTGTTTTGAATCAGAAAGGGAGTTAGGAGTGAAGTACAGAGGACTCATTACTATTAATTAACTAAATACACTCTCCTCTTTTGTCATTGCAAAACAGCACCCAAGTAACTTTGTACTATTTATAAATATTTCTAACACTAAACCATTAATGAATAGGAAAAGGCAGGTAAAGAAAATGAATGAACGTATCATGGCAGGCTAATAATAGACCCTCACTTCTGAAGTGTTTCTGGTGATGGTAACTGTACTCCTGTGGCCTCTGCTCTGAAGGCCACTTGGCTTCAGAGCAGCTTGTGTGGAGAGCTGAGGCTTTGGTACTTTAAGTGTCTGACGGACTAATCAGTGACATCTTTAAAATCATCTTTAACTTCCTTAAAATCACTTCTCAAAACATATTTTTACAGATAGGCTTTAACAGCTTTTGTCTACTGATGCTTTAGGTTTTAAACTTATGTAACCTTGTTTTGAATCCATACCTGGCATTTATTTACTCATTACTCATCTTATTGATGTTTTTTAATTTGTTATTTATCATTTGTAACCCTGTTCTGAAAAGAGAATTCATTGTTATTAATATTATTATTACAGCTCTGAGTCCTCGCTGGGATGCTGACATGAATTTCAGCATCAGTGTCCCTGAGCTCTGCCTCATCCGCTTCTCTGTTCGAGACCAGACCGGCCTTCTCAGCAGTGAGTTTGTGGGCCAGTACACCCTGCCCTTCACCAGCATGAAGAAAGGTGAGACACAGAGGCAGGGAGAGTGAGAAGGGGGTTGGGTGTGAGGTGGAGAGCTAAATTACATCAGGTGACATTGCGTGACCATTACTGTATTTCCCCATATTCACTGTGTCAGCATTACCTATGGTTGGTCTCTGCTTTGTGTGGGTGAGTTTATGTGCAAATGCATCCGTGCACGTTTGTGTGATGCTCATATCACAGCTACTGCACATGTTTTAGTGTGTGTGTACCTGCAGTTTTACAAGAACCCCCCCTCCCCTCTCCACCCCCCAGGTTACCGCTGGGTGCCCCTCCTGTCCCGAGACGGATCCAGCCTGGATCCAGCCTCCCTCTTCATCTTTGTGTGGTATTCCTAAAACAGCTCTTCACATCAGACTCACACACACCTCACTGCAGAAAGACGACCGTGGCTGGCGCAGTAGCAAAAAAAAATACAAAAAAAAATAAAAAGCCCCCTTTCCTCAGATATAAATACCAGTTTTATTGTCAGAAAATAGATGTGCCATATTTCTCCTGCCTGCACTGTGTGCTGCAGAGGAAAAGACCGGAAGGTTTCAGCAGGTCTGAAAGACGGCTCTCTGCTTGCAGTTAAAATCAACTAGAGTAGTGGAGAAAGCCCTGGAGTAAGATAGTACATTCTTTTTACAGAATTAATCATTGATGCTAATACAATTATTAGGGGTGGATGCGATTCTCATGAGATGACTGCACATAGTATTGCCTTTGGATTAATCATTAATGATAAAACAATAGACTTGGCTCTCATATGAGGGATGAAAATGATAAGCGATGTACATTAATACTCCATGATACTATGAAAGACTAGCAGCCAGCTTGGTTCCTAAGCCAACCTCCCTTTGAGAGAGCCAGCAGGGGATAATATAAATAGCGTTCACAGAGGTATACATTATTGAACCAAATCCAGTACAGGGCAGTCTATTTCCACCCTCGTTCATCACTAAATCCTATGAATGAGTCAGACCGGAGTACGGGTCAGCAGCCCTGTCAGGAGGAGGATGGCATTAAGATTACATGAAGACCTGCCTCAGCCCAGTGCGTGTGTGTGTGTGTGTGTGTGTGTGTGTGTGTGTGTGTGTGTGTGTGTGAGCGTGTGCCTTTGCGTGTTTGCGCATGTATTTGAGAATGATATTGATGGATAAGACAAGGGATGGAGTGAGGGGGAGTGTTAACCCAGCTCCTCAGGCGAGAGAAGCAGAGTTGTCATCCAGCTCACACACTCTCCTTGCCCCCCCACGCCCCACACCTTCCCCCCATCCAAATCCACTGGTCAAGGACATCCAGTTGACACAGCCCAAGGGACAAAAACACTCCGTCTAGGCAGGTAACAAGCAGGCTGCTTAAGATAGCATGGCATCACCTCCTTCTTAATCTATCACATCTAAAATCTCGACCACACACACACACACAGGGACTGTTGTGGCTCCCAGTGAAGCAAACTAATGTGGATAACACAAAATTTCACATAGTTACAGTACAAAGAAAGTGCAAATATGAGAGTAATATTTTCCTTCATCCATCACCAAGGCTACATTCCTATACTAGGCTTAATTAACAAATGTTCTCCATTTGATGTACACGTAGGAATGAACAAATAAAGTACATTATGAGCAGAATGACAACCACAGTCACAGTAAACGGTCTCATTCTCTGAGTCTTGCTTTGACTCAGTTTTGTAACATCATCCAAATACCCCATCCATTGCTAGTGTATTTAGCTATGGAGTGAGGATAAGTTTCCTCTGATAAATGGTACTGAGTTCATGGTTCCCTTTCTCAAGTGAAGCTGTCTCCCTCAGTATACAGTCAGACAAATCTCTATATGAAGTTTTTTTTCCATTATGGCTGCACCCCCTAGTGGCAGCAGGCTCACGGTGCTTCTCCCTGCGGTCAGACTGCACAGTTCCCCAGTGGGAACCACTGCTCCTTGTTAAGCCAGTTGTTCTCCAGTTTAACATTGGTTGCAGCCACAAAAGCTTTTTTGCTCTTCACTGTCACTTCCAGCACCTTTCCTTGCAACGATGGGACATCATTGTACTCCAGCTGTGAATAGGAATGAGATATTTTAGACTGTTTAGAAACAGTAGTGCATTTAACAGTAATTTAAGGACATTTCTACAATTCAGTGCCTCAGTTAAGTTCCAGGTAGGCTTTTGTTTCAACTTTCTGTCACAACTGTAAGACAGAAAGCTTGTCTCTATTTGTACTTCCGTTATGACTTCACTTTGCTCCATAAAGGGTGGTAAAAGGCTGTAAAGTATCTAGAGAGCCACTGGTCAGAGTCCACTGGGTTCAGCACTCAAAAATCACATCAGACTCAAACAGTGAGGGGAGCGGTGCAGCAGGCAGAGAGCACATTAAAGTGAACATTACATGACGTGAATATTTATAAATTTGAGTGGCAGGAAAGCCTGGACACCCTCTCAGGAGGGTTTGGATGTGCAAAAGAAAAAGAACATAAGAAAATCCCATGAGTAGAATAAAAGATCAGTTAAATTAATCAATAGTGTGAAACTACAAGAACACTGTACGCATTTCCTTTACCTTATATACTGCAAATTAGTTGGAAAACGTATCTGCTCTATAACATCCTGAGTTTTGTTCATATTTTCACTGAATTAGTTTACCATACCATGCCCATTCTGGTATAGTAAAGTAAATTCTTTCATTTTATTTTGTGTTCAGTTCAGTTCTAGTTCAGTTTAAAACTTGTATGCTAGCAGATATATATAGAAGCAGGGACACTGCCATTACCTTCTACATAAACCTGCTCAGTAATCCAATGGAAAACCAAAGGATGCTGTGACTACATAGTAGGTCCAGTGCTGGTACAGTGCAGTAGCTGTGCAATGAAAAACTGGGTGTGGCCTATTTCTCCAACTATTACTCAGAATACCTAAACCTTTTTTACTTGAATAAAACGCAAAGCATGTTTATTCATACAAAGTAGCAGGGAGGTTGTTGTACCAGTTCATTGAAGGTGGGGTTGACATTATTGCGGACCACCTTGGTCTTCCTCTTGGAGCGGTTGTTGGGGTCTGGCCTCAGACGTGTGACCACATAGGCATCAGGGTTGGAGCCATTGGCCAGCCTCTATTGAAAAAAAGAAAAAGGCCAGGCTTGTATATGAGGATAAATCATAAAATCATTTCACGCAAGGACACAGAAGGTCATCTGTGAATATAAATGAACACAGAAGTAATAGTGGAGAGGACTCATTATGATTAATTCACTGTGTATGCGTTCCTCTTTTGTCATTGCAAAACAGTACTTAAGTAACTGTTGCCATGTATCAGGTGTCAATATAATCAGTGCTATGAATAATGGAGTGAAGCAAACTAAAAAAGTAAGTACTCACGATGTTCTTCAGGTGTTTCACCAAGACTGATAGCTTACAGTCTGTGTAAGACATGGACAGTTGGATCTGAGGCCGTTCTTCTGCAATAGCAGGGTTCACTAAGCATCAGTGCCAATTAATAACAGCATAATGTCTCTTGAAATTTATATGAGCCTTGAACAAATACGATATAGTCTTCTTGGAGAAATATCAAAAGAATTTCATAAGGATATAGCACAGAATCAATCTTCCCTCTCTTTTCTCCATCAAGAAAAGAATATTGCCTTGAGCCATGACTTCATCCCCAGAAATCTTTGATAATCAATTTTATACAGTCATCTCTTATTCAGGAGCAGAAAATTACCTCTCGCCACACTGTCTTGGGCTGTCTTGGGGCCATCCAGGAACAAGCTACACACAAATTCATTCTGCGGATGACAGAGTGGGAGACGCTTGTCAGCCGTGGCCAGTTGACAGAGATCATTTGGGGAAGATCAACCACTGACAGAGAGCAATGTGTAATGGTAATGAGAAGAGGCACTTACTCCCTTGCACGGTCCCTCAAAAAGCTCCTTCAGGTATTTATTTAGCAAAGACATCTTCCTGCCTGGGGTGAACGACATCTTATACCAGCTAGGGAATCTAGGGGAGAGGGAGGAGGAGAGAGAGAGATGCAGTGAAGATATATTGGGGGGGAGGGAGAAATCAATTTACCTCAGTATTGTAGAAGAATGAGCATTTGGTTACAATGCTCCAATATGAAATAGCGCCGCATTGTGAGTAGGATGTGTAAGTGTTTCATCACTCACTGTGGCAGTGTAGACTCTATGAAGTGTTTCTGCAGCTGCTTGTGGATCAGCTCAAACTGCCCAAATGTCTTCTCACTATTCAGATAGCCATCATCGATGGTCACTCTCAACTCATAGGTCTGCAAATCAAGCCAAATGACTCATATCATATATGGGTGACTTGGGAGGGTGGCAGGGTGACTTTATGAGGAGATTCCCTATGGGGATCAATAAAGCATCAAATATTATAAATATTAAGGTCTAGGGTCTGAATTGAGTTACTAAATAATCGTTGTAGTCATACACAAGTGAATTAAACCTAAGCAGATTGATTCTATAATTATTATAATAATTGTTTTTGTTGTAGACCCCTAAATGTCCACCCAACTTGCCAACTAAACTCAGGTCTCAAGTGGTTTTATTGCTATAACCATTAGTAAGCCTTTAGACAATTTTCCATCCCAGGAGTAATTCAGAGTCCAATGTAACACCAGTAACACAAACAGCATTCTTTTATTTAACTGTTTACATAGTTAAATGTGTTTGCCAGAGTTCCCAGATGGAAATTGCTGCCATTCCAGCCTGCTACAAGCCCAATCTGAGTGAATGGGCGCATCTATGTGCTACTGTGACAGACAAGGTGATCCCTCCCTGCCTGCCAACAGATGGACAGTTTACCCTGACAACAGAGAGCCTATGCTGATCAAAGACCGGTATAATACCAACAACCAGCAGTAATGCTCCTCACTCAACTCTGGGGAGTCTGGGAAGGACTTTCCAAACAGCGCTGCTGCCTAGGAGGCCCTGTCTGGCTGCCCAAATCAACAGACAGCAGGCTCAAGACACACACTGTCAGCAGGCTGCCATGGGATATTCCTCTCAGAACAAATGTGAGCTTGCTGTCTGTGGCATGAAATGTTTTATCAACTCCCTCAGCTATGAGGATCTAACAGAGAGCCTCAGATGTGTCAGGCAAAATCTCATTGTGACATTTCATGGTTTCAAACTACCACAGAGCAACATGCAGCCTCACCACATCCTTGCCCTTGACGGTGTATCTCTGGATGACTGCTTCCTGGATGTTGTTGCTGGGAGCGGGGCTGTGGGACTGGGTCAGTGATCCTGGTTTTTTCCCTTGAGCTATGATGTGTGTCAGGAAGTTAAACTTGACTGCAAAACAGTCCATGCTCTCCTTGATCTTCCTAGCTCATGACAGAAACAGACAAACTGTTAGTGCTGCATGGTGAGGGGATCTCAGGTTAATACAACTGTAAACACTTAAATATGGGATATTTTAAAGACACTGTTGAAACTCATGTGATTGACACAGTACTTGGTAAAGTAAGAAGTGGCCTCCAGGTCTGAGTCGTGCGGTCTCAAGTTGTTCTGGACGTACTGCAAGTCATGGATGTCCTTCATCTCTGGCATTCCTGCACCTAGCATCTGGAAACCACATAAATACACATGTGCACGCATGAAAAGGTATTGTGTTATGCAGTAGTATCTATTTCCTACTGTAGTAGTATTGAGTAATGGTCTTACCAGCTGCAACATGCTGAGTACCAATGCAGTGCGGCGTCTGATTACGTTGTACGCCTCACAGCAGAGCTCCACAAAGCGATGCAAGCGTTGAGGCTTCTTACCCCCACCTGTGACGAAGTGCTGCATCTCTGATGAGAAGACGAATGGTGTTCGGTCCCTACCGTTGCATAAAAAAACAGAATGTCTTCTTGTTCATTCACATCATTGTCTTGCCTTTTTTTACTTTTCTTGATATCCATGCTACTCAAACAAACCATCACTCCTTTCGCTTTCAAAATGCTGCTTGCCTTGCAATTGACTTGCCTTTTGATGTTTGCGAACTTCTGTGCATTGCCCATAATTTTGCCAAAGTCGATGTGGAATATGTGTCCACTGTGCTTCAGCATGATGTTGTCGTTGTGGCGGTCACAAATGCCCAGGATGAAGGTGGCCACACACCAACCTGCACACGAGTGGAGGAAGTTCATCACAGCCTGCACATATAGGAGAATGTCACACAAGGCAACAAAGATATGTAAACATCAGCCGACAACATTGACAACAAAAGTGAAAATTTAAGTCTATGGTCAGTAATGATGATAAAAAATGATAGGTTATTTATAAAGCATGGTCCTAACCTTCTCATAGTCCTCCTCAGTTTTGTTCCACATGTGGAACCATTTCTCCAGGGTGTCCTCACGAAGAGGCCCACCCAGACCCCACTCCTGCTGGATCTTCCCCAGGGTCACCGCCTCTGGGACCACTTCCACCAGGCCTGACAACCACATAGGTAAGCATAAGCAGTGAAATACATACATACGTAGACAAGCACACAGAAATAAGCAATTGCATTTCTAATAGATATGAGAAACTTCATAAGCAAGCAAACATACAAACAAACAAACACATCAAACTGACCCTGGTCTCTGCCTGTGGAGAGACATCTGTAGGTGACCATGCGCATGTCCAGCCCCTCCTCGAGCCACACCCTGTCCATCACACGGACTATCTGCAGTACCAGCATGTCCTGACGCAAGTTATCTCCTGTCTGAACAACACATAACACTATGTCACATTCAACTGTATAATCAACTGTCTACCAAATAGCTTAAAATTGCAATGTGACTCTGGCAAGGGAGCTTAAGAGAGCAGCAGGGTGTCCTAGTTGCTAGAGAGACCGTCCTTCAGCCAGATTTAAGCCCCTATGTCTGTAAGCATCCGCTCTGTGTCTTTGTGCAAACCCTGAATCCCTTCCAGCAAGAGGGGTGCTGTTCTGTAACTGACCATACGCTCTGACTTCCCTGGAAGGGGACGAGCAAAAAGAGAATTTCCCTTTGTGGATCAATAAAGTATCACATTATTATTAACCTTGCAGATGACACTGATGTTCCTGGCCAGGGGGTCGGTACAGATGAACGAGATTCCCAGGGGAGCAGCGTTGGAGTTGTAGAATTTACAGGCCTGGAGAGGACATAACAAAGGATTAAACATTTCTCCAAAGTAATATAGCATGCCTTATCAGACCATAGTGAAGCACAGAGATCATAGAGAAGCACGGTTAATGTATTGAGCAATTTATTCTTACATCCACATCCACTGCCTGTACATGGACTGCAGGGTCCAATGGTAGACGGCAACTGATCCTATCTTTGAAGAAGGCATCGATCTTCCACTTTTCTCTCTTAAAAACATCCTACAGTCAAAACCATGAAAGTTGGGATTAATGAGATACAATAAACATTACTCACACAGTAGCAGCCATAATAAGTCAATGAATGAACGAGTAGATGGATAAATGGGTAGATGACCTTGCGTCGGGTCTTGTCCGCACTGCGAACCTTCTCAGCCACCTGTGTGAGGAGGGCGACCAGGCGAGTTTCCTGCTCCAGCTCCTGCCTCAGTGCCCGGCCACAGCAGTGCCTCAAGGCAGCCTGCACCTTACTGAACCAGCTCCGGTAGTGGGCATCATCCTGGGCATCCACCAGCAGCCTGCCAGCAGGTTGGCAAGGGGCACACAAAACAATAACAAAGGACAAAACATATATTTAGGTGAAAAACACTGAACATCAAAACACACAAAATCACTGAAAAGGCATAGATCCGTGTTGGATAAAACATTGTTACTTTATGTTGAGTGCTCAGTATTAGTCTTACTATAGTCAATGACTTCAACAATATTTACAAGAGAGTTTTACTTTCACACCAGCTATTATTATGTGGAATTGTGGATCAACTTTTTAAAATAAAAGATATTTTATTTGGGAATTAATCAACATCATCAACACCAACAACAAAAAAGAAAAGACAAATAATAGTAATAGCAGAAATAGTAGTAGTAATTTGAACCCCAATGCCATTTTCCCTCTGTTTGAAATATGAGCTAAACTGCTCACCAGTAGAGTTGCTGGGCAATCCTTATGCTCCTCAAGGATCTGTCCAACAGCAGCGTCACCAGAGGTCCATCTAACTCCCACTCACTCTTCAGAGCCTGCAGGACAGGACGATTGATCAAACCACCAACCATGAGGGATCTACAGAGTGTGAGGCCTATTCTAACTGGTGGCTTATGTCTGTGTAAATGTAGTGGTTCAAAATTTGTTTAAATGTCTTGAATAAGGTATTGTACTGAAATATTGACTTTACAGATACAGTTAGGATACAGTTGAGGTGAATACTGAGTGTATGAATCTTCATTTATCTATTTGGCCCTACAGAGTGTGTCAGCAGGTGCTGGTGGGTGTTAGGTTCTTTACCTGGACTAACTGTGGCAGAAACTCCTCCAGTTTTCCATCTGATATCTGCTCAAAGTATTGCACTGCTGCTCTTCGCACGGTCAGGTCATGAAAACTGGATAAGAAAGCATATTACATCAACCAAACATCCTTTACTACATTATGGAAACATTTAGTCACATCTGAGCATTTTGACATGCTTATGATCACACTTTATGATTTTGTGTAATGAAATTATACCAAGGAACATTCAAATCCATTCGTAAACTACCTCAAAAAGATTTAGCACTACTACAATGGACAGGAGACTGCTGGCCACAAGCTAGTGGGGTTGGGGGTTGTGATATTCCCTACCTTGCATAATGTGTTGAAATACATCACATCACACCACAATAAGCCTCTTATAAGATACAGATATCCAACAACAACTTTATTCTTATTATTTGAACCAAGATACAGTTCATGAAAACAGCACAGCAACAAAGAAATGCCTTTTTCCATGTATGCGTTAACTCTTTTTCCTGGGCTTACATAGCTGGACTACTCTATAGTAAACCTTTGGGTCAAGAGTTTAAACTATAGCCTACCTCTATATTTTTTGTATGTGAACCCCAGCCAACCCACCTGTCACTGAGCAGAAAGAGAGCCTCCTCAGGTAGATGGATGGGCCAGTGCTCTACGATAGTGTAGATCTCTGTCAGGTCCTCAGGCTGCCACCGGGGGGCTCCACCCAGCAGCAGGTGGAGGAAGGTGCTTCCCTTGTCACTGCAGTGGCGCTTACTCCACAGGAAAGCTTTCTCATTCTCTGACAGACTGGGGAAGAAGAGCAACTTGTCAGCGGGGCTGTCATCAGGGACACAAAAAGCAGGAAAAAAAAAAACAGGGAAACAGCAATCTCCCAAATAGAAATGAGAGGGAGATGTATGTCCAAAACCTGAAATCCTGAAAAAAAAACCCAGAATTGTATTACCCATTTCTGTGGAAATTGATCTTTTTGCCCACCCCCTAGGACATGATATCATGATAAACGAAAGTGTATTCCATAATAACAACATAACAGTTCATTGTAGATTTTTCATGTTTTGGAGTGTCATGGGTCATGGGTGTTAGTGGTTTTATTCTACTCACAAACAGAGGCAATGCTTCTTAGAGACGTCTGACATTTTCTTTTGCAATTCCTCACTAGGACGATTGAATACGGCTGACCCGGGGAGTGCAAGGGGCCTCTGATACTTCCATTCAAACTGATCTTGGAACTCCAGCTGGGATAAGACAGAGAGCCATGAATGATTTTCAAACTAAGACACAGCAGGTAATGGGGTGTTGCATATAGTTTAGCCAATAGGGGGCAGAGTTATCCAACACTACTGACCTGCAGTATGACCCCAGTGGCTTGCCTGTGGCTGTCGAACAGGGCAGGGGAGGGAGGAGCCGGCAGCTCAACCAGCACAGACATACTGAGCAGCACAGTCCCACTCACCAGAGTCCTAGACACAAACAGTATACACACAGACTGTGGAGTTTATATAACAGCAGAGTTTATGACATGCTTTACAGGAAGGCATAAAAACAAGAACAGTAAAACATGTAATGAAGAGACAAAACTAAGAAGCACAAGAAACACATTAAAAGAAGAATAAATAGACGTGCAAAATGAAATCAGCAAAAAGAAAACACAAGAAATAACAGATCAAAAACAACTACATGTAAACAAGACTGCAAGCGCATGCTAACAAGTGATTTTAAAGTTGATACTGACTTAGCAAGACTTAGTTCCTCAGGCAGGGCATTTCACAGTCCAGCTGGGGGCCTGATAGCAAAACTACTGTATATCTGTTGTATTCTGTATCTCTTTTTAACAGTGTTTTTATAAAAGCCCATCTAGGGACAAACATTGAAAATTAGCTAAGGCTATAGATGTTATGATATGTGATATCAGACTATTTTTGTTTAAATATTCTATGTCTATGTATCTATCCCTGTTCAAATAAACATTGAAATGAAAACCACAGTCAAATTTATGTGTCATGTGTCTAGGACTGAGTGACAGTCAGGAGGGCCTGCCTGCCTCATAGGGAATGAAGAGGCCTGTAATGCAGCTAGGGGCCAGACCTAGCTGAGCTTTATACATATAATCAGTAAAATCGTCATCAATTCTCATCAGTTCAACATAATACAACTGGTAACCAGTGGAGAGATGCTAAAATGGGCCATATGTGGTCTCTTTGTTTGACACCAGCTGTAATCCTAGCTGCTGCATTCTGATCCAGCTGGAGATGTGAGTGTGACTGAGGCAGGAATAGAGGGAGCTGCAGCAGTCTAAGCAAGAAGAGATAAAAGCACGGATGACCTCGAGATCTGTGGAGGATGAAGATGACTTGAATTTTGATATATTTCTAAATTGTAGAAACCAAGACTGCACGACTCTATTTACCTGTTCTTCAAAAGTCACGTCACTGTCAAAAATCAATCAAAACATTCCAAAAATTTTATGGGAATTTATAATAAGTAGTTCAGAGGTATGTTGCGGAGAGCCTACCTGTTGTTGTAAAGAGGCAGCACAGCCCAGCCTAACAGCTCAGCGCTCTTCCCCCGCTTGGAGCCCAGGAGGCGAAACGTCAGCATGCACTCATATGGCAGCTGATTCACTGGCACAGGGAACACCATCCTAAAATCACAGAAACACAAGAACATACATGAGAGACAGCACAAACACACACTTCCAGGCATAAACACTCTCTCTCCCTCTCACACTCTATCTCTCACATACTACACACATAAGGACACACAGCAAACAAACACACACAGCCGGATTATGTGACTCAAAGTAGTAAGGACAGTAAGCAGTCTTAAAGCTGACTTCTGCTGAATCAGTTTATACCATACTAACTCTTCTTATCAAAGCTAATGTAAAACTTGCACCCTCATGTAAGAAAGGAGAGTTGACTATGGGGAACTTGAATGTGGTTCAAAATAGCATCTAGGTGAATCTATCAGATCATGCCCTTACATTCGGTTGCACTGGATCTTGTTGCCAAGCGACAAGGCGGTGCTGATATTCTCAGAGACCCCGGCCTCACAGATCCGCTTCCCTCCGTACATCAACACACAGGAAATGGAGAAGTAATCAAAACTAAAAATGACAGAGAGAGAGAGAGAGAGAGAGAGAGAGAGAGAGAGCAAAAATATCCCAGTGCTCTTCCCAAGCCTTTGTTCAGTTTGTGTGTGTGTGTGTTTGTTTGTGTGTTTGTGTATGCCTGCATATACAGTATGTATAAGATGTGTGTCTGTGTGTGTGTGTGTGTGTGTACATACTTGCTGATCCAGCTGGGCTGTAGTTTGTAGAGAGCAGCGATGTTGAATTGTATGATATCATTGTTGTGCTCAACATCACGGGTTTGGGAGTCATGGAAGACCTCCTGACCTCTGAAGTCTGACTGGAAGTTGTCAAAGAAGACCTGCAGTAGTTTTATCAGCGCCTGGTGGAGCATGGTCATGGCTAGGACACAGAGATTAAACATCATCAGTCAATCCAAGTATGTACAGTGGTAGTTATTGTACAATTTCCTGATTCTGCGTCAGTCTTGTCTTTAGCATTTGCACTGCAGAAAATAATAATTTCTTACGTGTAATACAGTGGAATGGAATCGGTATGTTGTAACACAACTTTTGTCTGTCAAACAACTTTTGTCAGTCAAACAACTTTTGTCACAACAACAACTTGCTGCTTCTTGCACATGAAATTCAAGCCTCTAGCACATGAAATGAAAAGTAAAACTGAACTTTCCAGACAATGCCCATCTAGGCTGAGGCAATAGTGCAATCACAGTACAGGAAGCATGGACTGGAAAAAACAACTTCCTATGAATGCGATCCGAGGAGTGTATTGAAGCATGGGTTTCGTTTAACTGGAGCAGAATTAGCAAGAAAATGCTGAATTATGGACAGTAAATGCTATGCCTTATTGGCCACATGTTTAATAGAATTAGGCCTTGTGATCGGCTCGGTTACAGTTACAGTTACTTACCAGTCTCACACTCGCACATCTCATAATGACTCTGAAAGAAAAGATAAGGAAACACAGCTTTGTATTGTTGCTCAATGGAATGCGGAGGCATTTTTGCACAGGACATTTTTGTGGTGCAGTGTAGGAGCAGTATCACAAAAACCCTGCAGATTCATCATGAGATAACATGGTGTTATATAAAAAGGGATACACAGTAAAAAAAAAAGACAAATGTAGCTTAAAGCTGAATTCAAAAGGATGTAAGGACTAAAAATGCACAGGACATAAAGGATGTTTGGATTATGTCACATGATCATCTGTACCCCTTCATCCCCAGGAAGGCACCATGACTATGTGTAATCTCATACCAGTGGTATGGGGTTGACTCTGTTGAGCTTGCCAATGGCCTGCTCCAGCTCTTTAGACGAGAGCCCACACAGAAGACTGCTGATGGTGCGAACCTTGTCCACTAGCACGTTAACATTCATCCCACTCTAGAGACATGGAGAGATCAGACCCAGGTGAGGGAAATTATTAGCAGGTCAGTTTAGAATACTTTTCTCTGACAACTTATTGTCCAAACTGTAAATTGGTAAACCCCGGTAACACTTTATTTGGATAGTCCAGTGTTGATTCTTAACTATCAGGTGACAAAAAGTAGATATCTCTAGACACATTTCACACAATTATGAGTATCACTTGAAACTCAGTAGTCATTTTAGTGACACATTATAATCACTTGATAGGCAGTTGAATATCAGCACTGGACTATGCAAATAAAGTTTGACCTAAACCCTAACCACCTGATACTCCATGCAGGTTAAAACAAATACTAAAAATTACTCTCAAATACTATATAAATGTCCCACTGGTTTTCTATGAACAGTCAGTGGGAGATAGGGAATTGAATAAGAGTTGTCTTGTCTCACACTGACCTTACTTCTCATTAGCTCTTTCACCTCTTTGGTGTAGCTACTGAGCACATCTTGCAGACTCAACCTGAAACAGACGGGGGGTGAGAGAAAGAGGACAGGAAACACAGACAGACAAACAGGTAGGGAGCCAGTAAGTAAAGGCACCTTCCTCATGTTTTCTAACAACAGACACCAGTTGACACGTGACCCAGTTGCCGGTTGTCTTTGTTAGTGAAAGCATTTGAAGAAGTTGAATGCGAGACTTGAAGACTTGTCATGTTACCTGGAGGTGTTGAAAACACAGGCAGAGCCCAGGAGTTGGTACAGATGGCATGGGGCTTTATCATCCTCCCCCTCAGAGAAGAAACACAAGTTGAAATACTGCTTGCTATATAGGACTGTGGGACTGTGTTGTGTATTGTTTTTAGGTAAATAACATTCAGAATTCATATGAAGCATGTAAAATCATTCAGTAAAACAGCAAAATAAAGATTATTTTAGCTCTTATTACTCTGACTCTAGGGACACATAAAGCCAGGCATGTTCACCTCTATTCCATTTCCCTATTGCTGCTAAATGCCAGCCATGACGTGATGGGTAAACAGAACAAAGTGAAGGAATCAGGGTGGAGGTTTTTACAGCTACAATGGCCCTGATAACAACAGGCTGGCCAAGGGCCAAGTAGACTGTGCCGGACCGTTGTGAAACATTTGAAGACAGACGACCAACCCTTCTTGGTAAATGATCTACAAACCTTTTAGGTGGGAATAGAGAAGCAATTTGAAATGACTCACATCCCTGGCCAATCGGTGCTTGAGGTTGTTCACGTGGAGCAGCCGGAGGGGGACCTCGAGGTTACACTTGTGGTAGATCTGAATGCTCTCATGCATGCCCAGGAGTTCTTCACTAAGGGGAAAAGGAAATACCACATCATACAGTATGTGTATACAAGGGAACATCATATGGATGATAGACTAGTAAATAACCCTTCATTTCTGTAGTGAATTCGAGCCAAGTCATTTTTAGAAAAAACACAAGTCAAGGCTAAGTTAGAGACAGAGCTTGAAGGTTGGGTTAGCTTGGAGGTTTAGTGACAGCGATGAAATCAGAGCGACAAACTTACTTTCGGAGATACTCCTCCGAGTCACACAATTTCAGAACATAATATTCGCTGGTGCTGATGTCGCGGTCCAGCAGGTGGAAGAGTGCATCGATCAGGCTCCTCACCGTCCTGTTCACTGGATGAAAGATTAGAGTGTCAGAGTCCATGTGCTGAGGGCCAACAGTGACCGCGCAACACTGCAGTATTTGCAGTTTGAGTTGGAGTGCCTGTGTCTACAATATGAGTTATTGGAGCACATGACAAGCATGGATGAAAATATAAAACATCAAAACGGTTCATATTACAAACAACATGCACTGTATCATGGCAACACATAAAAAAAAATAAGCCCACTGAATCAAAAGCATGAAAAATTGATTAGAACATTTCCTGTGAAATTCTTAATGAGGCCAAAGCCTTTTCATTCTGCTCTGTGTGGTGACAGATTACTCTTTGTGTATGTATATATGATTGAGGGTGTGGGATTGGTAAATAAGTATCTTACATGTGGTGGGGAAGGGAAGCTGGTGGCTGTCCCAGACGGTGGCCACACTGACAGTCACCTCAGCCTGCCGCAGCAGGACAGGATGGATGGGTAACACTCGACTCCACACCACACCTGAGTTATGAACACTGTCTGTATGCCGGTACCGGGACATCAGTCTGCCACACAGGGGGTGGAGGGGGTGGGATGGAGAGAAACTAGTTTTGAATGTGAAAATTAAAGTATGATGATGATATATTACGTTGCACAGCAAACACATGAGTAATGCCACAAATATTCTCTGCATTTTATGTGTAATTAATCTCAGATGGATGTCAAAATGATTGATTTCAGTTCACTAAGGACAAAATATAAGCAGAAAACATCTTCATCAATAGGTTTGTTGGCAAATGCTACACATAGGCTACATTTTGGAAGATATCATGTGAAGACCCTTTCAGTATCTAAATATCAAAATGTAGAGGATCCATTAGAAAAAGTTAGCATTCTCACGACCAAAAGCCTATAACCATATACTTTAGAATACTACAAATTGTTTTTGTGAGTGTAGGTGTTACTTCAAATGGCGGATCTCATTTTTGAACAGAACCACACCGAAACCACACATAAAATAACTTTGGTGTACTGTCTTACTTGGAAGTTGCTGTGCTAAAAGAAGCCAGCCTCTTGGTGCTTCCTTGTGGAGTGTCTATCAGTTTGATCTTCCATTTGTCCTGCTGTGAGACAAAAAGAAAAATCACACGCTTGTGCCTTCACTCTGATGATACAACTTTGAATAATTGATCATTTTGTTCAGTCATAAAGGGCCTTTTATCTCTGCTGAGGGAAAAAAAACTACTAGAGATACTCACATGATGGTCTATTTCTGTGTTGGAGCGATTCAGCTTGATAAGAGGCACAGTTAGGTCACAGGAGAACCTCTTTTGACTAGTGCTGAGGCCTGGTCGTCTCCTGGGGGGTAGAGGAGGGCCTGGTCTACCTGGTAAACATGCACTAAGAAACCTGGTTCTGGGTGCAGGGATGGGGCCACGGACAGCAGGAGGCCCATTCATGTTCTGGTGGTTAGGATCCCCTTCACCCTCCTGAGCCCACAGATGGTCCGGGGCCGGGGGCTGGGGTTGAGTTGGGGATACGGCCATAGATGAAAAGAACTCAGACAAATGTGTTTCGTCATTTTCGGAAAAGACTTCAAGGTATTCGTGAAGGTAATCTCCCTGGAGTTGGTCTGTCCGAAAGACTGTGTCTTGTCTCTGGATTGTCTCATGTCGTCTTTCAGGAGGATCCATTACATGTTAGAAATGAAAGGTGTGCAAGTCCTCCAGTCTGCCACTGTTTCACACTCACTGCGCTGGCATGGTATAGTCCAGAACTATGTGGTATAGTGAGAAGACATTTTGTAGAGTGATTACAGAATGATTAGTTATGTTAGGGTGTGAGTTGTATTGCAGTCAGGACAAGTTTGTTGTTTTATGACTTGAGGATAACTGAACCTGAGGATTTACGTTGGTCTAATAATTAACAGACTTTCAAACGGTAACAGGATATTTGCCAGTGTGCGCCACTTTGATTATAACCATACAATGGCACCCTTGTGTAAAGTGAAGCATTAAAGTACAAAACCACCTCTAAAAACTCCTACATTAAGCCTTTTACACTTGTATTTACATGTGCTTACACTGACAAACTGAAACTGAAATTAACTGAAATTAAATTCCTGCTCAGTCAAAACTCTGATCCATATGCACATATGAGATTGGTAAGCTATTAATAAATAAAATAAAATAACAAAAGCATTATCTATTATTAAGGATCTCACACGGATATAACTTCTATATTTACAGCTTTCATTTTAGAATAACTCTAAATCCCAATAGGTCTGAAAGTGAAAATGAATCTTCTCTCTAACTATTCTGTTTACTTGTTGGGAACTTACCATCAAAGCTCTGGCAGCAGATGTCCCGTCTCGTAGCGACAGAGTGAGAATACTGTAGCCATGCTCAGCGGGTTAGACTAGTATCAAGGTGGCTTTGGACAAGTTCCCATCCCTCTTTCTTCCCCCCTCCCTCCCTCTCTCCCTCCCCTCCTCTCTTTCCCTGTGGCTTTCAACAACATCCCCTCTGCTGGAGGAAAGAGAATAATACATGTGCATGCTCAGGTTGATTAGAGTATTCAATTATAATGTCATAAAGATTAAAAAAATAAATAAATCATGATACATGTACATGATACAAGTTAAAACATTTTTTAGATGTTGGCCTTTATAAAGGCAGTCACCATAATTTACCATCATGCACAAAGTACTCATGTTGGCACAACTCTAGGATTTCAATATTTATTGGGATTAAAAATGTTTGTCCTTAAATTAAATGTCACAATAATTGTTTTCCTCTCTTTAAAGTAAGCACAACTATCCAGTTCAACCAAGCTGACTGACTGCATCACACTCCCTCCTTGCTCAGGAATGTCATTTAGCAGGTTGAGGTATTTTAGTGCTGAGTTTCTGTCAACGTGTCTCATCTAAAGAGTCACATGCATTCACTCAATTTTACATGCCAGCTCCATACATCTGATTCACATTCAGGTAAGGTTCATCACTCATGACTTTTTAACACCAGCTGGCTTCGAATGTTTGGGACATTTTATCAGGCATTCTCTGTAGTAGCTATCTGAAACTTTCCAGTTAGATCGTTTGAACTTGCACAACACTTCAAGAGCTGGATTCCCTCAAGATTAGTGTACCATGTCAATTGACATGGCTGTCAATTGACATGGTACACTGTGTGCTCTGCTGGGCTCTCTCTATAATGCTAATAATCATGTGTCTTCCCAGGGTTCAGAATATCCACCATGCCCTTGAAGTGGAAATGAAGACGACAGCGCTCCACTAAATGTGTCACAAAGGTGTCAACTGAGGTGTGGAGTCGAGGGGAGTATATGGAGAAGGGGATGGAGCAGAGAACAACGCATTTCAACACTACAACGCCCCACATTTCACCCCTAAAACCCACAGCTGGACTTCCTCTGTACTACGTCCTCATCCCCTTTGTACTATGCACACTGATTGGATGTGTGGTAGCAATGGTAAGAATTCCTCTCATTTATACCTTTTTTCCTTTTGCATGTTTCATTTTACATTTTATAGTGATCTGCATCTTTGTTTCTTAAGTATTTGTTGGTGCATTTCCCCCCAGGTTGTTTATATCAGGAGGAAAACAAGGTAGGTTTTCTCCCAAGGAAAGTTTTATGTATACAATATTGACCTGGCTGTATTTTAAATACAACACTTTCAGTTTCTTTTGTGTTGCAGTTTGGTTTCTTACGTATATTGTGCTTCAGACTAGATGAGTTGCGCCACAGGCTGATTCCTCTGTACAACTACAATGCCAGAGAGCAGGAGGACGACTGGGGGGATGCAGGCAGGGAGGAGGAGGAGGAGCTGAATGTAAGTAGCTGCTATGATTTGACATAAAAGTTACATTTTTATAGATGATGATATAATACTATCCTATATACAGTATGTCCATTTTCTCTCGTGTACTTTTGGTAGTAATGCAAATGTCCACTAATTGTTTGTCTTTATTTTTCCTCACAGGAGCCTTTGTACAAGGATGGAAAGCTCTCCTTTGGCTCTGCCTATGGAACATGAACAGAAAGTCAAGGAAGAAAGAGGAGGATTTAGGAGACACTGCCCTGTCATTTCATCATAGGACGGCAGGACACAGTCATCACTGCTTATGTATATTATCATTGGCCCATGAGGGGAAAGATCTCCGCCAGTGTATTCTGTACAGCAAATGCAATGATGCTACAGACTGGCCTCTTTATGAGGATTACTAACAACAACTGGGTTTCACTTAATGTATATTAAACTGGTACCAGCGTGTATCAAATGTGTCAGTATGTCTTCTTTATCTGCCTTCGTGTGTGTTTTCTGTTCCATGCAGTGCAGCAGACAGGAGGTGGCACTGCAATCCTGTTTTTGCCTCAGCTGAGAGATTTTTTTGAAAGTGTACAAATGTGTTGCAGGATAAAGCACGACTTTATGTTTTTGGGCAATAAACTCAAAAGTTATAAACCTATTAGAGTATTGTGTATTATATGTGTATAGCTAAAAGTATTCATTAAGCTGAAAGCTGAAAGCTTCAAAGACACACCTGTTTCTACTTGGTAATCAAAGGCTTTGCTGGTTTACTGGAGGTTCCTCAGGTTGAAACAGCTCCAAACATTCACATACAGGATCATGGGATCACAAAGAAAGCCAAGGTGAACTACACTTACACAAACCTGTATATTAAAAGCCAAAAACACCTTCATTGCTGCTGAAGAATATGACCGATTATGATAAGAGAGCATGATTCCAAAGTTTAATATTCCTGTTTAACTCTGATTTAACTGTGTGTGTGTATTTACATTAGTCTGAGCATCCATCCATGGGGTCCAAGCTGGTTCCTGACCTCCACCCTGCTGGCCATAGCTCTGGTCCTCCCGGGCCTGAGCCTGGACAGCCTGCTGTGTAACTACTGTCCCCTGCAGCACAAAGGCAAGCCCTGCCCCAACATCACCAGCCAGTGTCTGCCTGACGAGCGCTGTTCCAGCTCCAGGGGCCGCTACGGCCCCGTCCACGTCCTGTCAGCTCAGGGCTGCGTGGCCGCTCAGCTCTGCGGCTCCCATGAGGTCCTCTCTTACCGGGGAGTCGGGTACAACGTCAGCCACACCTGCTGCTGCAAAGACCAGTGTAACCGCCCGCCCAAGCCTGACACCTACCTGAAGAAGCTGCTGGGAATGACCAAAGACAAACCAGATTACACCAACTTTGGAAACTTCACTAATGTCATCACTGAGGAGCCTTGGGATTCATGTGTGAACTACACATCATCAAGGCCCTCCACACTACCTGCCACTGCATCATAGGAGTGTTGTAGTTATAACTGGGGAGAGGCCTGTTAGCCATAGGCACTTACCTGACTCTTACACAAACATTTTGTCAAATGTATATGTGATGATTATACTATTTATTGATGTTAGGTTAATGAAAAAAAAATATCATGGTCAGTGTGTTTTGTGATTGTATTTTTGCTCTAGAGAGGAAAAGGTGGACTTGCCAGCCACCCTCCTGGTACATTTAGAACAGTAAATGCTGACATTCCCTGTGTGGTAACTGATGAATGCAGTAAAATAAAGGCATCCCCTGCATTCCAAATCACATACTTTTTCTTTTTACTACACTACGTACTACATCTGCCCTTAGAAAGTATGTACTGTGCATGTAGTAGGCAGACAATTGGGACATACTATTTCGTCATCACATTGCGTCTTGAACTTTGACCCTCTTGCTTATATATCCGTCGCAGTAATACGGTTGCAGTTTGTTTGTTTTGTTTTTTTCTCTCTCTGGCGGCTCAGCATGCGGCTCAGTCGAAGTGACGTGTCTTCCGCTGCGCAGAGGATTGTGGGTCAGAATAGCCAAAAAAGCATGCTGGCCTGCATACTGCAAAATTCGACCGGATGTAGTAGGGCATCCGGGTATTTTCTGGCATACTGCATTGACATGCATGAATTGGGACATGCTAAATCTTTTTCTGGCATACTAAATAGTATGGAAGTATGGGTATTGGAACGCACCCATCATGATGAAACTCCCATTCAGACTGGTTGGTCTGTGCAGATTTTACGAGCAGGTGTGTTGAGAAGGTGTGGCCTGTGCAGGATGAGCTACAAGTCAATCAGCAGAGGAATTTATCAGTGTTTATCAGGAGAAGTGATTGGGGTTGAACATCTTTAGAATGTCCAGGTGAGTCTTGCTGATACTGTTTATAATGTTGCACACTGAAATCATATTTTTGTCATTTCATCCCCAGTCAAAAGCGATGAGCATTTTGAAACTGACAATCAGTAGACACCTGCGCATTAGCAGTAACTCAATCACTGCTCAGGGCTTTATCTCACTGAATTTCTTTTGTATCACTAATGACACTTGGTAACACTGCTAAAAAATGAGTGAAGTGTGATTTGTTGAATGCAGTTAAACATGACAAAGAGAAGGATAATAGGCTATAAAAGATTAATTTCTTGATTTTAAGGCCAAAATATTAGGTTAAACCCTCACTCAGTTAAATGCCAGATGCCTCTCTCTCCACTAGGCCTAACATGTCTCAGCTCTTGTATGTTGCTGCCGTGTGGCTCTACCTCCTCCTCCCCTCGCTGCGCTGTGACAACCTGCTCTGCTACTACAGCCCCATCCTGGAGAAGGAGAAGGAGAAGAGGAGCACCTTCCAGCTCATCGTGACGGAGTGCCCTCCTGACGAGCTGTGTTTCAAGGCAGATGGTCGCTATGGCAACCACAGCGCCCTGTCGGCCCGGGGCTGCATGGCGGAGAGGCAATGCGGCCAGGTGCACAGCCTCCGCCTCAAAGGAACCGTCTACACCATGAGCTACG
The DNA here is from genome assembly GCF_046629955.1 of Centroberyx affinis. Taxonomy (NCBI): domain Eukaryota; kingdom Metazoa; phylum Chordata; class Actinopteri; order Beryciformes; family Berycidae; genus Centroberyx; species Centroberyx affinis. Next base: position 33,345 of record NW_027279846.1, on the reverse strand, counting down.
CCTGCTGTGACTGGCCTTACTGTAACTCCTGCCCCTGCGTCACAGCCAAACCCCTCCCCCTCATACTCACTCTGACTCTAGCTGTGATACTGGGCCGCTTGTGACTAAACACTGCTAGTACATTATCATGAGCATCATTAGAAGGGGGTTCATTTCAGAGGGGAACATGCTTATGTGAAGGAATTGAGTGGGCCAACACACAGTGAGCGGTGCTGAGAGACCTAAATCTCTATAGGCTCAGCATGGAGTTATGCTGATGTCTGCAGAAGTATGTAGTCGATGCCTGCTGTACTAACTCACTGAATGACATACCCAGTCTAAAGACACTGAGGTGTGCACCAAAGTGACGGCTGGATTTCTTCAGTTTCAATATACTCTATAGTGTACAATATCTAAGCAACTAAGCCTGTTTTTAAAGATTTTTCAATGACGATTAAATCAATATTTTAATGTGAAATCAAATTCCATCCTTTTCTCTGGGTATTCTCATGTCTGCTTGTCTCTCTCTCACTAACACACACACACGCGCACACACACACATCAGACGAGTCACACTGAAAGAGAGCAGCTCGAGCAGTGTGTACAGTATGAGGTTTGGACAGTTCTTTATTTCCCTTTTATAAGGCTGCTGGGTCTCCCCATAGTGGATATACATATATATACAGGAGATTGCTATACTGGAGTTACACTGAGGGGAGAGGGTCCATATTACACAGACTTCAAAAAACAACACTGATAGAACCTCACCTCCAGGTATCAGAAATCAGCAGAGAGAGAGAGAGGAGGAGGGGGTGGGGGGTGGGGAGGGGGAAACAGCACAAGAGAATAGGGAAGAGGAAAGAGAGAGAGAAAGAGAGGGGAGAGGGGAGATGATGCAGTCCGAGAGCCTGACTCGACTGCCTAATAACTTAACACTAGAAAATAACATACAGATTTCACGCACAGTGCATCTTAAATAGGTTACGTGGAGAACCATTTACCATAAATATCTGTATTTTCGGGAACCAACATATATAAAAAATGATAATAAAAAAACAAAAATCATTGTTCAGTCTTTAATTTTTTTTTCTTTTTTTCTCTTTTCCCCGTCGTGCAAATCGTTCTTTCTTTCCTTCTTGCCGTGGAGGCGGGGCTTGTTCCACCCTGCCCACATCCGTTCCAGATAAACGAGGAAAAGGAAACAGAACCCAGCCCCACCCCCCCACCCCAAAAAAAGCATATGAATTAGTAGAAAACGAACGAACGAATGAACAGAACACCACAGTCAACTCATCACGAAAAGAACCCACAGACACACAGAACAGCAAGAACACAGTACTCTTTTTTTTTTTTTAGCATCTTCATCACCGTTATTCCTCTTAATGGTCAGTATCTTCGTCGTGGTCTTCCTCCTGGCGTACTGGTGGCGGCAGTGGAGTGGTCCTCCCCGACGGCTCAGTGGAACTGGGAGGCAAACCCTCCGATCGGCTGGTCAGCTCAGCAGTGATATATTATCTCTCAACTTCACAGTGTGGTAGGAAAAGGAGGAGGAGGAGGAAGAGGAGGAGGGAGGTGACGTGACGTGGGGGGGGGGGGTGGTGGTGGTGTAAGCCAGAGGAAGGGATATCGCAACTGAGAACAGGAATCAGAAGAACCACAGCAACAATTAGAAAACAACTAGAAACCCCGAAAGTCCATGGAAAAAAAACAAAAAACCCAAAGTAAACAAAATGGCCGCATCGTCACTCCTTCCTTCCGAGTCTCCTTCCCGCCAACTCGTGTGGTTGGGAAGGCCTTGATTGGCTGCAGCGTAAACTGATTGGATGGCCCGTGTGTCTGGCAGAGGGTGGGGGGGGCAGGTCGGGGGGGGGGTAAGGGAGGTCTAAGGCTGACTGGAATCCACCGGTGGATGGGACTCAACAGGGCGATATGTTGTCAGGAGAAAAGGAGATGTGCGTGGCGGGTCGATGTGTGATTGGAAGGTCAGAGGGCAAATCCCTTCTTAGTGGGTTCAGGCACGCTGCCGCAGTGCCCGCCTCTTGCGGCTGTAGTAGTGGCGCAGGCCGGTCTGTCTGGCAAAGTTCATCATGTAGTTTTGTTTACGGGTGCTGTAGGGATACAAAGATAGTGAGAGAGGGAGGGAAAGAAAGGGGTGTGACCATTAGTGATCAAGTAAAGGGCGCGAAAAAAAAACAGACGTCTCCATGCACGCACTCTCATCCATGCACATACACACACACAAACACACTGTTGCTCAAATGCAGCTCCCGTACTCTCTCTCGCATTCAGAGTTTCATGCAGGCATTTTCAGTCACGTTTCAGCCGTAACCTCAAACACTCAACATCTGTATGAGTCTCATGGCTCAGAGAATGGGTGGCGCTACTCTACACAAGTGGAGTTCTTTACAGTACTGAACATATGAGAGGCGGCTAACGGGTGAACATGGCGGTAGAACTATAGCTACATGTATCCAATGGCAGTACGAGACCAAATGTCACAAGACAAGACATGGGACACAGAGTTTACAAACATACTACCACAGACACTAGGGAGCTGGAGGTTGAATAACTCTGACCCTGCTCTATCAGAGTGTTTGAGGTCAGAGTTAAGAGTAACAGCCATCACTTGGGAGAAAGAAAAATAACAACAAAACAAAGGCATAAAAATGCGGGGTTGTGAGCAGAGAAGTGATATTGAACTAAGAGACACAGAGAGAAGCTGCGGAAGATCGCTTTTGCTTAGCCTGTTCATTGCCTCTTCCATCCAGCAGGGCGGTGCCAGTGAGCCAGGAGTGCAGCCAGGGCAGGCAGGGGCCTCTGCGAAGCGGGGGGGGGGGGGGTTCAGGGGTTCGGGGGGTGGGAGTGGGAGGGGGTAGGGGATGGGAAGTGTGTGGTTGGTGATGGGTGGTGGTGGGTGGGGGTGTGAAGGCGGAAGTGTGGAGGCAGATGGGAGGGGCGCGACTGTTGAAGTGGAATGTGTGTGTGTGTGTGTTTGTCTGTCAGAGAGCAGGGGGCAGTGTGGAGGGGGCTCCTGGCTCATCGTCATGTTGTTGTCCGTAGACAGACAGCCATGAGTGGAGGAGGGATGGAGAGCTGGCGCAACAGTCGATCCGTGAAGCCATGCAAGGAACTGGATGGAGGAGGTTAGTCAGATGAAACTCTCTCTCTGGCCAAATGTGTTAGCAGCAGGAATTAATGGCGCTAGATGCCTTGCATTGCAACTGATATTGGTGTGTGTGAATGAAAAAAAATGATGTTAAATGCTTGAATGAGATAAACGCTGGACCCATAACAGTAGTCCTTTTCAAATAGAACCCTTGAGCTGTGTGTGTGTCAGCTTGTGTGCTGAATTAGCAGCTGGGTCAAAAACACTAGAACGGTGTCTAGCAGAGGCAGCAGCAAGAACACAACAAACAGATATAGTGATGGATTACATCACACATATACACACAAACACAGTACCATTGATATTTGTACAGTATGTGTAAGTTATTGCATTAAAAATATAATATACCAAAATGTTATATACTGAAAAATAGAATGATAAACTACACATCAAAGCCATAATACAAGAATTTATCCTCATCTGGTGACATTGTGTTGAATTAAGCTAACAAACCTACTTTTAGGAACTAGAATATTTGCCCCAAACTTTCATGATTTCACCATTTATTCTTTCCATCCACAACAGGTCATGATGTTTTTTTTTTATATAATATATAATATATTTTTTTATTTTGTTTTTCTACTTTGAGAGCCGTCTCTAAAAATGTGTTTCTGTGTGGATTGCTGTGTGCTGCTTCATTCTGTTAGCAGAGCCTCCACCTGGACACTGTGGGTGGCTGGCCTGCTTATTGGCCTGCCTGGGGCTAAAGTTAAGGCGAAGGCATGGAGATGACGGTGGTGATGATGATGAGGAGGGGAGGGAGGGGAGGGGGGGGCTGGGTGACAGTGAAAGTGAGGGAGGGGGTGTGCGGTGTAACAGGGAGAAGAAGGGTCGGAAGGGGGGAGGGGTTGGGGGGGTGGGCTGCATTCAGGAAGAGGCGGAGAACTTACCTGACACTACAGCCATGCCAGAGGGAGCAGAATACAGAAGAGAGCAGAGGTTAGAGCGCGAGAGGGGAGGGGCAGGAGGAGGGGGCAGCTGTCTCGCAGAAAGGTCTGGGGGGGCAGGAACCCCGGCCTGGGGAGGCGGGGGCCCAAAGCAGGGAGGAGGGAGGAGAGAGGAGAGGCAGAAAGATAGTCAAGAAGGTCAAGGAAGAAGCAAGTGAGAGACGGAGAGAATGAGGAAGAGAAAGAACATGAAAGAGGAAGAATGCGGAGCAGAGGAGAAGTCGAAAGTGGTGGAGAACGAGCGAGAGACAGCGAAGGAATGTAACAAAGATGGAGGGAAAGTGAGAGACAGTTGCAGGTAGAAGTGAAGATAGAAAGAGCAAGATATACAGCAGTAGTCCATCCGTTGTATGCCAGAGAGGGAGGCAAAAAAAGAGAAAGAGGGAAAGGGGTATTTTGGAGCAAGGAAGGAAAGGAGAGAAGCAAGGAAGGAAGGAAGGAAAGGAGGAGGAGGAGGAGGATGAAGTAAGTGGAGGTCAATGGTAGGACACAATGCAGCACAAGCAGAGGAGTGAGTATGACCACATGATCAAACAAGTCAGTGATATAAGCAGCAGGGAGGAAAGGTGTGTGAGGCAAAAGAAAAGATTGAACAGGAGTAGGAGTGAGAGGAGGAGTGTGTGAAGGAGTGGAGGAGTGGTGAACAGAGAGAAAGAAATAAACAAAAGAGCAAAGTGTGAGGATCACGGTCACTCTTTTCAGCAGACACTGTTGAAAACCGTGCGAGTGAGAGAGAGGGAGTGGGGCAGGTCACAGCCACACTAGACCAGGGACAGCTCAGGTTAGGCGTGTGTGGGTGTGTGTGTGTGTGTGTGTGTGTGCAACTTGACACGTCACTCTATATCGATTGTACAAGTGTTAGAGTGCATTACATGACTGTATGTAGCATTTGAAATGCATTGGGTACAAGCCTGAATGAACAATTAGCACCCACATAATGAGGGAACATTGCTCTGCTACCCACAGCAACATGCAGAAAATGCATTCAAAACGCTTTATGATATTGCCATGTAAAGAATATGTAAGAATATGTAAGTGTAGACTTTTTTATATGACATCTTCGGTGCCCTGCAGAAACTTTGCATCTCCAATTTTGCCATTTTTTTTTTTACTAAAAGTTGGAATTGTCTTCAACTTGAAGAAAATGTTGCATGATCCTTGGTCCCATGCTAAAACACTAATAAAAATGCACAAAAAATAAATACATATGGGCATCAATGGGATAATCAACTAGATTTTTTTTCTATTCTCGAAAAGTTGTGTTTTTGGGAGATACGTTTCTACAAGACACTGAAAACGTGGCAGTTTAACAACAAAGTTGATCTGCCGTACACAGAGCAGCCATCCATAGATAGAACCCTTTACAGCAAAGCACGCTGCAGTCTTTGTTTCTACTCTGCTTGCCTGACACCAAAAGCCATAATTATATATTATACATATGAAAACGACTCTTGCACGGGTATTAACCTGACTGCCGAGAGCTTTGTTCTAGGCATGTAAGTGTGCATAATGCCCATGTTGTGTATCTGTGCGTTTGTGTGGAGGAGAAGGGACCATTTCTGAGGCAGAGGCAAAGGCAGGGGCAGACTGGGGCTCTGTTGGGGGGGGGGGGCAGTCTGGGGGGGGCCAGGGGCCGACCGGGGATTGGGTACTCACAGAACTACTTCCACGTGGTCCAACGCCCACTGGTCATGTCCTGCGCTGTCGTGGCGTGGCTGCCACCATCGCAGCATCACCCCTTTAACCCTCGCCTCTCTGGAGACACCATGGGAGACATTGTAGGGTCAAAGAGGTCAAACAAGTTTGCAACGGTTTCACACCATTCCAATTGTCTTTACTATATTGGCCTAAAATTTTATAACCATGGGTAAAATACTTAATATCATAGCGTGAAGTTGCACTAAGTGTGTGTGTGCCTTTGTCTGTCTGCCTGTATGCCCCTCTATATGTCACTCACAGTGGGATGTTGTAGGAGACTCTCTGGGCCTTGATGAAGTCTTTGGGCTGGTGCTGGGCGATGACGTGCCAGCTGACCCTGTTGTTGACGCTGTACTGCAGCAGCACGGCCCGGTCCACCGTGTCGGCCTGGTCCAGAGCTATGTTACAGCTGTCTGTCTGCGACACGCTGCCGATCTGCAGCACAAACATGATCTTGCTGTCGGGGAGACAGATAGAGAGAGAGGGAAGAGGGAGAAAATTAGAGAGAGGACATAGACGATGATATTAGACTACATCTACATTTAGCTCTCTATCTGTTGTAGCTGTGGGTTAAGAAGCAACGACAGAGGTGTAGGCTATGTGTACATAATTAGTTTATATGTTTTGGTAGTACCTGTACCTGGCTCTGGTGAGGTCCAGGGGTTTGGTAACAGCCTGCCTCATCTTACAGCCGTTGAAATAGAGTGAGTCTCCGTGGGCGTGGGGTGACAGCTGCCCACACCCACTGCCCACTCCGCCACCCTGGATCAGCTGCCAGCTCTCCTGAGACACGCTGCCCGACTCAAAGTTGTCCTTAATGGAGCTGGGCAGGTCACTGCTGGACAGCGAGCAGTCGTCACCTGTTGAGATGTGAGGAGAGAGAAGAGTAAGAAAGGAGGCAGAGGGAAGGAGATGAAATAAGGAGAAAAGAGATTACAGAACTGCCGACTGTGGCGTTGACATCATTTGTAAAGTAAAAGCATACACAAAACAACTTTTTGGCCAACTTTGATGGGCAACAGTGTCCAAGAAGTTTCTTCAGAATAGTTGTGTAGTATATCACTTCCCTTTACTATAATAACTTGCATAACTACACCTAACACCTCTCAGCTTAACAGTTTAAATGATAAAGAATGGTGTTTGTTTCTACGAGTTTGAATATAATATGTTGTTTGCGGCCCACCATGGTGCCCCTCGTCACAGATGCAGACCACTCCGCTGGTACAGTAGCCATGGCCGCTGCAGAGTCCTGGGCAAGCCTCCCCTATGTAGACATGGTCCACGCCCCAGCCGTGACGCTCTCCTGTCCCCTCCTTTTGGATCCAGCGGAACTGGGTGGCCCTAGAAATATAAATAACAAATCAAAAGATGTTTACAGAACTGACAGCTTGCAATCGAGAGACCAGCAGCACACTATTCAGCCTCCAAAAACAAAAAACACATTCCAAGGGGTGATAATTTATGATATTTTCCACTGCTAACCAGGGACAAAAGTAAAATCTGCGTGCTCCTACCCTGAAGACACGTGGTCTGGCAGCTGGACGGTGACCCTGGTCCATGTGGAGCTGTTGACTGGGCTGTAGATGGTGGACTCATGGAACTGGAAGGGAGAGCAGCCCACGTTGTTGACTGAGGAGGGGAGGCACTCTGACTGAACCAGCTGCCACGAGTCAGACCTGGGGGAGGAGAGCGGGAGCTGAAAACTGTTCATGTACAATGTGTTTTCTATGCATGAATGACGCATCAAATAATCTTTAAAGGAAAAAAATCAACTCTCGGATACTCTTACACTCTTAGAACTTATTCCAGAAGCTATTTTGTGATGAACTGTTGTATGATTTTCGACAACCCCTAGAGAAAAGGCGTGAAGCGTTAGGATGTTTTTATCTTTTTAGGAACATCTTTCATAAAGGACCCCCATTTCTCTCACCTCGCATCCTTCCTGTACTGCAGCAGGACAGAATGGTGGTCTTCACAGGTGTCTGCCTCACACCCAACAACAATCTGCACCACAGAGAAAGATATAAAGGACTGAAGCCACCATGTACAAGATTAAAGACAGCAGTTATTACAGCTAAGAGATTCTGAGGCAGTACCTTGAACTGTAGAATGTATCCAGGCTGCACTATGAGTTCACGAGTGGCCAGGATGTTGTGTGTCTTGTCCTGGTTCTTGTTGGGCCAGTACAGGTGGAAGGATGGGTTCCCACAGAAGCCAGCTGTACGTACAGCGTTAGGGTAGAAACTCCAGCTTTCCTCATGAGAAACACCCTCTGGAAAAAGACAAGAGAGAGGAAGGAGATTCAATACAATTTCCAAAATCGAAGATATTAATTATTAACCAGTACCAAAACAAGGCAAATACTCATCTCGACTTGTGAGTTTTCACCGTCTTATCATATGAACAGATACAAACTTTTCCCTGTCTCTGAGAACAAAGAATCTCACCATCGTCGAAGGTGTCGAGCAGCGTGGACGGGTTGATGTCTGACCCCCCCACCAAGATGTTGTCTATGGCCCACTGGGCTCTCTCCAGGCTGGGGGAGGCCAGGCCAGAGGAGATGGTGAACGGCTGCCACCAGCGCAGGCGAGTAGCGTTGGTCAGAGCGCCCTCTGGGAGGACGATATAGTCTCTCCTCACTGACACATACTTCAGATAGTCCATCTCATGCAGGAGGGTCCATGACACACCTGAGAAACAGATATCGACAGGGTGAGAGAGAGAAATAAGAAAAAAAGAATCCACTAGGAAAAGTACACTGTGCAGAGTGTATGTTATATTATTACTGCACCTCCGTCAGTAGAGTAGTCCAGCAGCACTCCTTCTTTACGACAGGTTGGACGGTGACACATGGTCATGTTATCTTCACTTCCTATCCTGGCCCAGTACTCCACAAACCTAACCACAATGACAATCAGTTTATAATGCAGTAAAAAAAATATTACAAGACAACATGGAAAGAGAAGAAATATGTGCTGAATTTCATTGCCATTGACAGAAGTTGAGTACTGACTTGGCTCCGCGGAGGTCCAGGTCAGCAGTGACAGCCTGTCTGGCATCAGCCCCACCAAAGTAGAGGGCCGTCCCCTCCACCAGCACACCACAGTCTGTACAGGGCCGACCGCCCTCCAGCACCTGCCACTGGGGTCCAGCTGACCCTTCCCAGTCAAAACGCTCCTTCAGAGACGCCTGGGGGTAAGAGACACAGAGGTTAGAATCAAGGACCAGCTCACACAGATGGATTCTATTCTATCCTATTCTATTTGAATCTGTTCTTGACTCTAGCAAAGAAAATGTGTGAGGCTGTGAGTAGGCTCCACTTCCATTTTACCTTCAGAGCAGTGCTGGCGTAGCAGTTTGGTCCAGTGAATCCCGGGTCGCAGAGACAGCGCTGGTCCAGACAGTCCCCATGTCCCCCACAGTGGCCGTCACACGCCGGCCCGATGTAGAAGTTCTCCACACCCCACTGAATGTCTGAGTGCTGCTGGTAAAATCTGAACCGCACCGCCCTGAGGAACAGAAACACAGAGATAGACAGTGTGGCTGAATCTTTTTGTTGATATACAGTATACAGTAAAAGTGTGTTAAGTGCATATCATTTTCATGATTCATATCACAACAGTCTTTTAGTTTCTCATGGCATTAAATATGAAGCACATGGAGTACTCTATGCTAAATTTAAAGGAAGTGAAGGCAGACATGGGAGAACTTGGAGTGGGACTTGGGAGTCGTTTGCTTCTTGTTGATGTTGTTGATGTTTTATTGTCACTGTGTACTGTATGTTTGTTAAAGTTAAACTTGAACTTGAACTCACGTGTCAGCCAGGCTGTCCGGCAAGGGGTAGACAGCCCTCTTCCAGCCTGCAGCAGGGAAGAAGACTGAGGGCTGGGAGACCTGGCCCCCACAGCGGGGGTCTGCAGGCAGGCACTGGGGCACCAGGTACTTCCAGGTCACCCCAAAGTCCACCGAGTACTGGACATGGACCTGTCGGTCTGCATGGCGCTCTGGCACACTGCAGCCTACCGCAGTCTAAATGAGCACACAGATATTGATTAACATTATTTCACTTTCATACAGAATAGGTTCTTCCCACTCAAATGTATGCAAAGGTGCAATATGCTACAATGAACAACTGTTTACATTGCCATTGCATCATTGTAGGCTCATTAGTTACCTTGAACTGCATGACCCAACCTTTGTCAGGGACAATATCATGTGTGACTGCATACACCTCCCTCCCATCCACGTTGCCACACACCATCACCCCATCAGGAGAGTTGCAGAAACGCTGCACCGTGCAGTCCTCTGAGAACAACCAGTGATCGCTCACTGAGCAAAACGGAAAAAGAGGAAGAAAGAGAGAGAGAGAGAGAGAGAGAGAGAGAGAGAGCAGACATGCAAAAGGTAGAAGCATATGAGCCTAGGAAGATCTTTAATATTTGACTTATTTGACTCAGTTTATATTAATAGTTACAAAGAATAACAAAAACAACATGGAATAAAATTACATTAGATTGTTGATTGGTACAACTGAATTAGACCCCAGATCCAACTTTGCTATACCTATGGGGGTTTCCTCCTGCTCGCTGAGTTGACCTGTCCTGCCTGTGGGTGTCCCATCAGCAGGAGCTCTTTCATGGTTGGGCAGTGCCACGCCTCCAAAAGTATCAGAGATCTGAGCCCGTGGGTCTGAGCCTGCGATCAGGACGTTATCCAGTGCCCAATCACTGTGGTCCGCCCCCTCATGCTGTGGCTGCCACCAGCGCACACGCACTCCCTCCTGACGGGCAGCAGGGGGCAGCAGCACATTGACAAACCTGAACATACACACAGACATTAAAATATGTATTAATACAGAAAAGGCAGGGACAAGCCTTTCATACACTATACAGTATGGATATCCTGCTGTACTCTGCTTGCGCACAATGCAAGTCAAACATATCCAATATATTTGTTGCACATACAAACGGCTATACATCTTAATTTGGGTGTCAAGTCCATGCTCAACAATACATACAGTATATGTAAACTGAAATTAATATGTGGTTGGTGAAAGGACCCACCCAGGCTTGGTGTACAAATCGTAGAAGATCTCGGTCAGTAGGTGCCAGTTGATCCCTCCATTCAAGCTGTACTCCAGAAGCACACCCTGGTTACGGTTGCTAGGTGGGATCATGCAGCCATACATGAAGTAGAACTGGATGAACTCAGCATTGGTCAGGTTGAGGTCCACTGTCACCAGCTGACGGCTGCAACTCTGCACACACACACACATACAGCAATGTAGCTGAAATTCAGTCTAATTCAGTTAGATAGATATGGTCAGTGTCTGGGTCATTACTGGAAGGAAAGAAGGAAGAAAGAAAGAAAGAAAGAAAGAAAGAAAGAAAGAAAGAAAGAAAGAAAGAAAGAAAGAAAGAAAGAAAGAAAGAAAGAAAGAAAACAGATGTATTGTTACCCCGCTGAAGTGCAGCGCAGCTCCGGAGGCCACGGCTCCACACACAGTGCTGAGTTTCCCCCCGGTCAGCAGGTGCCAGTGGCTGAGGGACGGGGCTCGGCTGAAGCTGTCCTTCAGCTGGGAGGGCAGGGGAACCACAGGCTCGTCACAGTACTCCCCACCCCACTCTGGGTCACACCTGGGGAGGATGGTGGAGTCACTTATACTTAATAAGATTCAACAACAATGTGCCATCAAAACAGTTATACATACTGGTAGGAAACATTTTGATGTAAAGAAAGTTTTCGTTACGTTTTTACACCTTCTTGCCCATTCCTATCCACATTAATGACAGTTGTGATTCAAATTGATAGCTTAAGACATTGACAACAATAATTTTGGAGTGTGCATGCATAGGTAAGTGAAAATGTATGCGCTCTTTTTGTCTCAAATCATAGAGGATCAAAAAGAATTTGCACACTATAAAGGTAAATAACCAAAAAGAGACCAGCTGTTGCAAAAAAATTCCACAATTTATTTACATGGTGAAAAGGTGAAAAAAAAAGGTGCAAACATAAAGTGCACAAACAGAAAATGGTCAAAGGACCATCATCAGTCCTTCAGTGGAGTGTTTGGAGTGTGGGTGTACGCATGCAAGAGCAAGTCGTTACTTACACACAGGAGCTCTGTTGGCAGCGTCCGTGTCCAGAGCACATATCTGGGCAGCCATCTCCAATATAGAGGTTGTCCAGAGCCCAAGTCTGCTGCTTGTCAAAAGGGGCCTGCTGGTACCAACGGAACCTAGTGGCTGGAGACCTGACAGACATAAAATCACAGATAAATTACGTAGGATAGAATTAAACTGTAAACTGCGTCACTCTATTTACTGCTTTAATACAGATTTGTTGTGCCATAGCTGTGTTTGCATAGGACCAGTCACATCCATACTGACCATGGCCATTTTTGGACTTTTTTTTTCTTTTTGAATAGTTAAAGAACCAAAAAAAGGGAAATCTGAAGACAATTTTCTTTTCAGTTTGTCAAGCTGTATGTATACATGTACATGGAACATGTAAAATAAATCAATCATGATATCTTCTTGAGAGTGCAGATTTCCCTTTTTTGGTTCTTGAATTAAGCCTATTTGAAATCGGTGCACCAGAGAAGCCTTATTTTATGTCCATTTTTTGAATAGTTAACCACAGTATACTGCAAATGTAGGATGTGTTACAAGCTACTTAAGTATGTCCATGTGTCTGAGCAAAGAAGAGGGCAATGCTAACCTGGCGTAGGATGGGATGGGCATGGTGACACGGCCCCACTTGTTGTATGTGTCTGAAACCAGCAGCCTCTGCAGGGTGTAGGAGGAGCAGTCAGGGCTGGTAGGCAGACAGTCTCTGACCACAGGCTGCCAGGTCAGACCCAGATCCAGAGAATACTCCAACTCTATGGCTGTGGAGAAAGGAGAAAGAGAAAAACAAGAAGACTATCAACATAAAGTATACTGATTCAACTGCTAACACATAGAAATAGCTGGATAGTCTAAAAACAAAATATAAAATTGGAGGCCTACAATTGCTTTCATGCTTTTTTCATCTCAGATGGCTGTTTCAGTAAGAAAAAACTGTAAATGTGCATTCAGTGTGAAAAGTTAGACCTCACAGAACTAATTTCCCTTATTATACTTCTATGTAATGCACATTAAACACCTCCTAATGTTCCATCACATATCACCAGTCCTTGCAGACTACAATAGCTTTAGTATTGACCACCAGTCCCTCCTTATTCATGTTTCTTTTTGCTTACAGTAGCAGGAGTTTGTGACGGAGCAGGAGGCGGAGAAGTCAAACTGGATGAAAGCGTCTTGGCCCAGGCTGATGTCAGTGGTGACAGCATAGCGAGTGTTGGACTTCTCTATGAAGGCGAAAGCAGCCCCATCCGAGCCGCAAACAGGCATACGGGTTCCTCCAGGGTGGAGGAGCCAGGAGCGTCCATCGATGGAGGAGAAGTCGTCTTCCAGAGGCCCCCAGCCGCTGGCGCTGCCGCCCACCACCACCTGGAGAGAGAGGAAAAGACATGTTGGCTCATGTTTAATAGAAAGAGAAGGAGACAGTGGAATTATTCACAATACGTGGGCCTACATTCTATTCACTACATCCTAAACAAGTGCTGAGATTTGTCAGATGAATGAAAGGATGAAAGAAGGGATGGATGGATAATAGATCTTTTAATTACTTATAGATATCAATGTATGGATGAAAACAATGGATAGACAGGTGGATAGGTGAATAGATGGATGGATGGATGGTTTGATGAATGGAAAGCAATGGGTGGTGCCTCTCCTCCCTTACTGTACCTGATCAATGACCCACGGGCTGTAGAAGTGTCCATTCTCAGAGGGCTGCCACCAGCGGAGGCGAGTGGAGGAGGTACGGGCACGCAGCGGGATCTCCAGGGCCACCAGGCGAGCCTGGTTGCTGCTGTTGCTGAAGAGGAAGTCTTGGAGGAGGCCCCAGGTCAGACCTCCATCCACAGAGAACTGGAGCAACACAGGCTGGGAGCGAGGGTCCGGGGCGGCCTTACCACAACCCAGACGCAGGAAGAACTGTACAAACCTGGAGAATGCAGCCATGAAGACATGAGCTTATTAATGACAAGTGTAAAATCAATAAAGGAGGTTTATTTGTGTGAAATATACAGGGAGCTTATTCTAAGTTGGAGTGTGTGTTTTTTGTGAGTGTAATTGTGTGTGTGTGTGTGTGTGTGTGTGTGTGTGTGTGTGTGTACGGCTATACCTGGCATTGGACAGGTCCATGTCATTGGTGACCAGCATGCGCAGGCCGTCCTCACTGAAGAACAGGTGGTTCCCACTGGACATGATGCCACACTTCCTGGATGGTTTACCTCCGCTGAGCATTCTGAACCGCTCAGCGTCCACGGCTCCCCCTAGAGACAGAAAGACACATGTGCGTACACACACACACACACACAAACATTACATGTATGCATGCAAATTCATACGCACCATATGCATCCTACATACATGATATATACAAAACAAAGTGGATTAACTGTAGTATGATTAGGACTAGTATGATAATAATAAAAATAATATTAATAAATAAATAATAATCTTTATTTATTGAGCACATCAAAATAGTGTTACAAAAGTGCTTTATAAGATTTTAAAAATGAAAGAAATATATAAAAACATGAACAATTAATGAAGAAAAATGAAGAATAAAATAAAGACTGACAACTTAATTTTAAAGCCTTAATAATGGATAAACGAATTAGTGTCTGACACACCAACAGCATTAAGTTTTGGTCCATGCATCACATTTCACAGACAAAAACTGAGCTGATTCCAGACTAAAAAAGCAATGATCACATGATTTCAGTTTCAGTGTTGAGTAGAAACACTCAGCATTCTGACAACTGTGACTTATCCATAAACAGCACGTAGATGCAGCCCTCTAATCCATCTACTCTCCCTCATACACATAAATGTGTAATAAACAACCTACTTCCGGTGCGTTTGTGTGGGCAGCTGCGTGTTCTTGTACCTTCAAAGTCCTCCTTGAGGAAGTCGGGGTTGGGGGTGTCGGGTACGGAGCAGTCGGGTCCAGAGTAGCCGGGGTCACACACACAGTGGGTGCCGCCCACACAGGCCCCGTGGCCGTTACACATGTCCTGACACTGAGGGCCGATGTAGATGTTGTCCAGGGCCCAAGTGGGAGGAGCAGAACCGGTCGAGTAGAAACCCTGGTACCAACGGAACCTCACTGACCTGGAGGGAGAGAGAGAGAGAGAGAGAGAGAGAGAGAGAGAGAGAGAGAGAGAGAGTGAGAGTGAGAGAGAGAGAGAGAGAGTGAGAGCAAGAGAGAGAGAGAGAGAGGAAGAAAGAAAGAAAGAAAGAAAGAAAGAAAGAAAGAAAGAAAGAAAGAAAGAAAGAAAGAAAGAAAGGAAGAAAGGAAGGAAGAAAGGAAGAAAGAAAGAAAGAAGATGAATAAGTCCACTGCAAACAGAACCAAAAGTAGAAGATAGCTCAGTGCAGAACACATGTATTTTGTGGCTTCACGCTTAAATAGGAGGTGTCATTTTTAACATATCTGTGTCTTCTTTGGTACAACATGTGTTAATGGCAATACATTTTAACACAACATGTGTTGTTATTAACATATCTTGTGTTGACAAGTAAGACAAGTGTGTGTTGTCCCAAAGAAGACACACTGATGTGTTAAACATGACGCATCCTTTTAAAGTGTTGTTTTCCTTTATGCGTCTACTGTAGAGGATGTCTCCAGTTCTTACCCACAGAGGCGCAGCTTGCCAAAGTGGATGACCTCCCTCCTCCAGCCCTGGGTGGTGCCAGGGTAGTAGACGCTGGCAGGGTGGAGCTCTGTGGAGCACAGCGATGAGGGCTGGGGCCCTCCGGCACACAGGGGCACCAGAAGGTGCCAGGTGGCACCGAAGTCCCGCGAGAACTCAAGACGCACCGGGTTGGCAGAGGAACTGTCGGCTGTGCAGCCCACGTTAATCTGGAGAAACGTACATATACATGACATCAGTAAAGGTGAGTCATGATTTATCTCTTACATAAGTGGAAATTATGCTTGTTCCTTGTGACTTCTAAAAAAGTCATCAAGACTGTGTTTATGTACCTCAAATTGGATGATAGTGTTCTCATTTACGTCAATGTCCCTGGTGGTAATGGAGTGTTCTCCAAGCTCGCTGGAGACAAACACCATGGCTGACTCATCCTCCTCCCTGTACATACACACAAACGCACACACACACCCAAAAGGGACTGTCAAGGGTAAGCTCATCTATTTGCATTTTTCAGCCCCATCATGCATCATTTAAGACAGAATAAATCATTCAAAATTAACTGCGTTTGTTGTTTTACTTACAGGCCAGTCTTCTGGTAGGGGCAGTAGAGGCCAGTGTTGCCCCCGGGGTAGAAGAGCCAGTTGGACTCGTTGGGGCCTTCCTCAAAGCTGTCTGTTACCACCGGCGGGTTGTGTAAGGAGCTGCCATCAATGATGAGATCATCTATTACCCAAACCTCCTCCTTCTTACCTAGAGGGCAAAAGGAGAGAGAGAGAGAGAGAGAGAGAGAGAATCACACATTTACACTGGGAACATGGCCTGAGGATGGCTATAATAGGCTGTGACTTTGTGGAAATGTGTGATGTGATCAGATTAGTGTAAGAGAGAGAGAGAGAGAGAGCGACAGGGGTAGGGTGGGGCAGACAAGAGAGATATATTAGGGGGATATGTTATATATATATAGAGGGGATATATTATGTGAGTCTATGTAATGTAATTTTCGGTGTGCTTCCACAGTATGTGTCCACTCACCGCTGTTGTATGGCTGCCAGAGTCTGAAGCGGGTGGCGTTGGTCTGGGCGCTGGCTGGCAGCGGCAGGTGGAGGAACAGAGTGTCGGTGGAGGTGGGGAAGTAAAACTCATCCAACAGCAGCCAGCTGATTCCTCCATTCACAGAGTACTGCAGCAGCACTGAGTGGGACCGCTCTGGGACACCTAGAAAAGTCCATAAAATGAACTATTACAACAGAATTTGAGACTTACACCATTTTGATTTATGCCATACAAACAGCTATACCAAAGCTAATCTATATTCTTAAATTTGTTGTACCTTTAGTGATGAATTTGAAGGAGAATTGGATGTAGAGAGTGCTGGTACAGTCCAGATCCCGTGACACCAACATCCGCATACCATCCTACAAACAAATAACAACAATTACATATTTGATTACATATGATTCTCTTTTTCTTTGTGTTGTCTATGTTCTGGTAGGTCTCTGCATGACTTTTAGGACCCCCACCCCTTTGAAGATGAGGGCAGTGCCAGACTTAAGCGGCTCTCCGCTCAGTGTCCCCCTCTCCACTCCGTACACCTCAGGCCAGGTCTCCTGCTGCAGGTTCTCATTAAAGTCGTCTCTCAGTACAGATGGCAGAGGGGCCAGGGGCACGCAGTGGGCCCCTCCGTAACCCTTATCACACCTGGGGGAGAATGGAAATAAAACGAAGGGCAGGTAAGACTGACTTTTACGGAAAAAATAAGCAGTAAATAAGTGCCAAAGTTTGAAAATTCATCAATTTGGCATAAGAGCCAGTTTACTTACACACAGCGTCCGTTGTCACACAGGCCATGACCAGAGCACATCCAGGGGCAGCCAGGGGCAAGCAACACGTTATCCAGGGCCCAACCTTCTGCCCCTGGGGTGAAGTGGGTCTGGATCCAACGGAACCGAGTCCTAGGGGAACTGGAGGATTCAAACAGCAAATTATAAAGAGAGATAGAGGCATATTTCAGCAAATAAACAAATATTGTCCACTCACCCCGAGCATACTCTAGACACAGACATCCACACACACACACATACTTCTTCCACACACACTTACTTAGCAGCACTAGGCAGGTAGACAGTGATCCTCCTCCAGTGTTTATACTGGGTGGAGGTATAGATGGAGCTCTGGGTATAGCCGGCACAGCCGATGGCTGGAGGTACACACTCTGGGGTGATGAGAGACCAGTGACGACCACAGTCTGTGGAGTACTCCAGCCGCACGCCATGGGAGAAGGAGGTGGACTTACTGCAGCCCATACTCAGCTCAAACTGCAGGAAGGACGAGCCTGACACCTCGAAGTCCCAGCTCTCTGCATACCTCGGCTTCTCTATAGGCACAGCGACAAAACAATATTTACATTTTTAGGCATTTACTGTCAGCTGATGCTCTTATCCATACCTACTTACAATGACAAAGCAGTGTTTTCCTCAAGGACACTTCCACAAGACACACAGGCTGTTGATTGACATACATTGTCTGTCTGGGATCGAACCTTGTTACCTGGTTAAAAAATACAGTTTAACAAAACTAAACTAAAACTAACTCTCTAACCACTAGGCTACTCTGCTTAGATATGGATTGGCAAAATATGAGTCATCGACTCAGTAAGATGCATACCATTATATACTTGACACAAAATGCTGCAAAATCGGGTAGAATGAATAGTATGTATGGCAAATTAGAAAATCAATATAATCTTCTATATTTACGTATTACATTTCCACATCAATACCACAAGAAATATACACTCAACAGACAAAGTCAATACAAGTGCAAATGCAAATGCAAATATAGCGGTGAATATAATAGGCACTGTTGAGTTATGTGTGAAATGGTTGCATGTTTCACTCCATATGGGAACAGCCATCAAGCCTAACAGTCAGTGCTTAATGTGTTCACAGGCACACAGGAGCTCTATGTTTATAGATGTGTCGCCAAATTGCTCTTGCTGGGCCTGCTTAATGGATGGGCCCAGTTGTAATATAATATTTGCACAAAGTAAATCCGCTCACAGCTTGATGCACACATAAATAACAGGCAGGATGTTCAATCAGGTTTGCTCTCATTAATAATGCAGAACCCACAGGCGTCACGTACAAGGGTGATTCAGTTTCAGCCTGTTGTGTGTGTAATACTGTGATGTTGTGGCACAGTCATTTTATTTATGTGGTTTGTCTGTGTGTATATGTGTGTATGTGTGTGTGCAGTATATGTGCATATGCATGTGTAAGTATATGTACACACATTTTTATTTTGTTATTCTTTATTTATCGAATGTCGACTGAGCACTCCTGCTCTTTTTCACACATTCACACTGGGAGCTGCCCAGTACAACCAGTACAACCACAGACCTTCCACTGTTGGCCAATGGCCAACTTTACTGGAGCAGTTGGGTGTTAAGTGCCTTGCTCATGGGCACCTTGACAGTGCTTTCCCCACTTCTCTGAGTGTATGTGTGTATGTGTATATGCATGTGTGTATGTGTGACTCACTATCAATGGCCTCAGAGTTGAAAGTAAGTGCTGTGTCCAGGGACAAGCAGTCCACCGTCACCTCCCCACCCTGAATGCGGTACCAGTTGTGCCTCAGGGGGGACGTGCCGTCAAACTTGTCATGGAAACCTGTTCTGGAGCTGTCATTCATACCGATCAGGACATCATCCAGGGCCCACTGGGCTGAGTGTTTCCCTACAGAGATGGAAGACGAAAGAGATAGAGAGAAAGAAGTAAGAAAGAGCTAGATCCAAAAGTTTCTATAACATCCAAAAATGTGATATTATTGTGTTTCTAAGTGTTTCCCCATATGGGTGTGCGTCCCACTCATGTGCTCACCCTGCTGTGGCTGCCACCAGCGAAACACAGTGTAAGGGGTTTTGGCTGGAGGCGGCAGCTCGATGGTCACCACTTGTGGCTCCAGGAAGGAACCAAAGTCCAGCTCCCTCAGGAACTGCCACTGGACACCGTTGTTGGTGGAGAACTGGACAAGGACACCTAGGAACACAGAAACAGAGAGAAGAGTGGGCAACACTGTCAGATGGGAGAGAATATTTCACACTTCTTTTCAGGAAGTGGAAAGAAATAGGATAGGCACCATGGCACAGAAACACACACAATAGAATAGAATAGAATAGAATAGAATCATTGTACTTGAGAAGCCCTAATTATCCCAGACAAGCTGTTTAGACCAACAGTGTTTTATCTGACAGTGCAGAAACAGATCAGACTGAGCCTTCAGCACTGCTGCAGGCTACAGCTCCGCAATCTGCTGACTGACAAACTACACAACACTAGACTTTGATTCTCTGTTTAAAAGCATTGAGGATGAGGTCCAGATCTGTAGTTACACAGCCTTGGCTTGGCACAAAGCCTTACAGGCTGATCAAAGACAGAAAGCATGAGAAGGAGCAGATGGAGACGGGGCAGACAGGCCAGTGGAGGTCTGATCAGATCTGATGTGGAGCTGTTCTCTGGAGGCTGCAGTGTCAGGGAAGAGCCACATGGAGGCATCAGAGGGCCTCAATGAAGAGTGTTGGCATAGTACTACTGTACAAGTTTGATTGTTACCTTCATTGCGGGAGCGAGGCCTGGTGCAAGTGGGTCCCAAACTCTTGCTGCCAATCCGGATGTAGAATTGGACCAAACTAGGAGATAGTGATTACATTTAATTTCACATTGAAGAACTTGCACAGATTTAATTAATTGCTCTCCAATCCTTAATTTAAAGAGTGAATCATGCTGACCGTGTGTTGGTGGTGTCTAGGGGCATAGTGCGTGCCTCTCTCCTCCCAGGGCTACTGAAGTAAAGTGCCTTGCCCTCGCCGATGGTGCCACAGCCTCCTCCGATTTGTCCCCCACTTAGGCTCTGCCAAAGTGGGCTCAGCTTCCCCTCAAAGCCCTCTGTCAGCTCTGTGGGACTGGCCACAGACGGCACGCAGCTATCCTGCTCCACTAGGGGACACAAAAACAAACAGGAAACACAAATCATAAGGCATATAATATAAAAATACCGTGACCAAGGTAACATGAAAAAGCTGTCTTCCCAAACGTTCCAAATTTTCTTTTATTTCTTTTCTCCTTTTCACTGTACCTGTGTATCCCATGTCACAGAAGCAGACTCCAGAGATGCAATCCCCATGTCCCCCACAGTGGTTGGGACAGGGCTCAGAGATGTAGACCCCGTCCAAGGCAAAGGGTGGGGCGTCCCTGTACATACTGCTCTCCTGGAACCAACGGAACCTCGTTTTACTGGGGAAATGAAGGTAAGAGGGAGGGAGAGGAGGACGAGGAAATGAGAGACACAGTAGACATTTAAAATCCACTCAGTGTCTGTGTCAGTGTCTACAGTTAATCTACTGAATCACTGAATCAAATCACTTAGCACGTTCAATTGCATGCATGTTACCATAGCTACCTTGCTGCAACATTGCGGGGTATGACCACAGTGACCCTGGTCCACTGTTCATAGTCTCCAGTGTTATAGACAGTGGGCTCTCTAAGCTCGCGGCCGCTGCCCTCACAGCCACCTGCCCCTGGGGTGCCTGGGTAACAGCCCTCCCTCACCAGGGCCCAGGTGCGGCCGGCGTCATGGGAGTACTGCAGCAGGACCGGGGCCGACGCACTGAACTCTGACTCACAGCCTATGTTCAGCTGGTACAGGAAGAGAGGGACAACACACAATTAAGGAACAATTTAATTACTTATTATAGGTTCTATGTGTTGCACTTTGTGTTTCTCAAAATTAAGACCACATTTCCCATAAAACCCATTGCTTCCTGTCGTAAAGACAATGTTAATAGTCCTCCCTCCCTTTCCCTGATGTTATTCCCCATGTGTTTGTTTTGAAGAGCAAGAAGAAGGACAAGAGCCGATAACATCCCTTGATAACAGCAAAGTTATATTCCCACAAGGTGAGCTAATGTAAATTTGAAACTATGAAGTTAGAATAGTGAAACTGGAATAAAGTTATGTGCAAGTAAAAACAGTTCCTGTTTTGTGTCTTAAAACAATCTCCCTTTGTTCCGTAGATCAGTACAGCAGATACTGCCAATCTTCTCAGCGATGGTCTCATTTGTTTATGGTAATTATACTAATGTCACAAAATTAATATGGTAATGATTTATTGATGTTAAAATGCTACATGTAGGACCTCTAAAATATATTTCACATTTTTATGCCATTATGCATCCTCCTAGTTCCTACAGCCTCCCTGTGTGTACCTTAAACTGAAGGGTGTAGCCGGGACGCAGGGCCAGGTCCCTGGTGACTGCCACCCTGTCTCCATCAGAGCGTCCAAACACCATGGCGGAGGGCGTGGGGGCACAGAAGCTGCTGTTGCTTTCCCTCTCCATGCCTTCATTACCCAGCATCAGCCACACACTCATCTGGTTCAGAGGGTAGTCGAACGCCGGCTTCTCATAAAAGTTCTGTAGAGATGGAGGACAGGGGAGTTGAGTTTAGCATTTTGTGTAACAAGTACCTGTGTCCGCAGCAGAACATACAGTATCTCACATGAGAAATGGGTCTAAATTTGAAAAGACTCTAGATATTAAAACTATGCGATCCAAGTGTGTTTGATATTTTCCATTACAACACAAGAAGTATTATCTCGAGATGAAGCAGATGCTACTGCACTAGGTTAGAGCACAAATCCCTGTGTGTACAGGAAACCTCCTCCAAATGATATCTCACCTGTGGTAGAGTAGGATTGGCCATGGGGATGATGTGCTTCTCCCTCTCTGACAGAATGATGACATCATCGATGGCCCACTGGTCATAGCCATCTCCAGAGTGGAGAGGCTGCCACCAGCGAAACCTTGTGGAGGGGGTCTTAGAGGCCAAGGGCAGCTCATAGTGGACAAAACTGAGGAGGAGGGGCACAAAGAAGGTTATGGACTTTTAATTTTTGATCTTATTATTGAATATTGAAAAATAATGATGACTTTTTCAGTGTGCTGCCTTGTTTTCTCTCCTAGGAGGTACTGAGAAGTGTGTTGCTGTCTTTTCACTCCCCTTAGGATGTATTCAGAAATGAAACATTTAACAACACTATACAACATACTACTTCATCTCATCTCATCTCATCTCTCATACACTCATACATGATTGGCACCATATTATCCCAGCATCCAATTCTGATGGTCCAGCTCTAATATGGATCTTTTTTCTCATATATAGTACAAGGAACAAGGGATTTGAAGCATTCAAAAGTCTAAACCAATGTGAATATGAGTCAGGGATAGAACGGCAATTTTATTTGATGGGAGTGGTGCGGTGGGGCGGGATTTAAAAAAAAAATCAAATGGTTTAGAAATGGTTAGAAATGTATATTTACGCCTACTAGTGCAGCATGAGGTCACCATGAAAGATACTCTGTTTTCCAGGAAGTGAAAGTAATGGGGGTTCATTTCATGGGGACTTTAAAGCAGATCCTGTTTATTGGTAAAGAAGGCGAGTATCATTCCTCCTCCTCTCCTCGTCCCCGGGTCTCTCACCGAGGCTTGGTGAAGTCAGTGAAGTACATCTCGGCGATGAGGCCCCAGCTGATGCCTCCGTCGTTGCTGTACTGCAGCAGCACTCCCTCCTCCCTGCTGTCTGCCTGGTTGCACTCCGCCCAGTCTCCGCCCACACGCAGGTAGAACTGCACAAACTCCGCCCATTCAGTGTCCAGGTCCCAGCTCACCAGCTGCCTGAGCCCAGCCTGTTACACACACACACACACATATACACACACATATTTGTGCATATAATAAAATGTGCATATTTTTGTACAAATAACATTGCCAGGGTACAGTGTATTCGGAGGTCAAAGGTCAAGGGGAATACATTTCACTCTGTTTTGCTTGAATACAAGTTGAGTGGAAAACTGGAATGTGATTTTGAGATTCGTGCCATGGTTGCCCTACCTTGCTGAAGTACAGGGAGGACCCGGAGGAGACCACCCCGCAGCCCATGTCAGGCGTCACCACCTCTCCGCCAATCACCTCCTGCCACGTGGCCAGCAGTGCATCCTGGGACTCGAAGTCAGAGAGCACGCTGGAGGAGAGGGGGGAGGAGGGCTGGCAGTCTGTTCCAGAGAAGCCATCGTCACACCTTTGAGAGAAGATAGCTCATTGTTATCTCACTACATACAATGATGTGGATGTACAATCAATGGTGAAATTTGTTATTTCACAAACATACATCAAAAGCTATCTATGGTCCTCCATAAAATAATAATTTTTAAATAATTTTAAATCAAATAAAAAAAAATTGCGACAAAAGACCAGCGGCTCAAGGTTGATACCTGTGTGTGTGTGTGTGTGTGTGTGAAGACTGACCTGCAGTGTCCATGGTCACACCAGCCATGTCCGTGGCACATGTTAGGACACTGCTGGCCGATGTAGATGTCATCCAAGGCCCATTCATCCTGCTCTCCATAGTAGTTCTGGATCCAGCGGAAACGTGTGGCGCTGGACCTGAACACACACACACACACACATATCATATTAACACTGACCTAGCTAGGGAGTAATCTTGAATTGAATCTATTTCAAAATTGGCAATCTAGACATATACTGGCACATGTGTGAGCATAGATAGGAGGGAAATTTGCAATACTATATCAGTTGACTACTGCATCGTAACTGATAACTGATGAGAAAATTAATTTAAGGTTTCATTTTAAAAATGCAAAACATGATCTCAGAAATCAAATGACTGACAGTGATCAATATAAGCGTGTCAACCACATCATCTCATTATATTCAATAGTCTGCTTCTCTTCAGGTGGAGATAGAGATTTGTGGATTTGGTGTTCCGGCAGTTACAGATTAACCTTATCACCTGTGTGTGTGTGTGTGTGTGTGTGTGTGTGTGTTTAGATTCTGCAGTTGTGTGAAATGTGTATGAGTCAGAGGGCAATACCATCATCTCTGTGGTTCAACAGTAGTGTGTGGATTGTGAGGTTGTGTGCAGTGCCTGTATGTGTACGTGAATGTATTTCATGCCGCTGCATGTATAGTGGTGATGAATGGGAGCAGAAGGCTAGATAGTCAGGTATATTGGGGGTTATATGGCAGGGAGTAGCTTGGTTTGCTGCTTCGGTGACCCATATCGACCCGGACCTCCTCCTGATCACGCAGAGCTGGCCCCGGGAATGTTTCATTACCATTTACTGCCATGACCCCATGACCTCTCATCATACACCGAGTGAGATTAGACCACCTTTATTTAGGAGCTGGGAAGTGCAATGAAATGGGGGTGGAGGTCACAGTGTGCTCAGTGGTGAAGGTTTACGTGATTATTTGAGTTGGTGTGTCCGTGTGTGTGTGTGTGTTGGTGTGTATGTGTGTATGTGTGTGTGTGTGTTTGAGCATTTTGCATCATAGTGTTGCACGGACAAAGTTCTTAGTTAGTGTGCTATGTCACCCGAATAGGATTCGAAGCTGACAACATGATGTGTAATGTACTTCTCCTTGAACTGTGCTTTTGAACAGAGCTCACTGAAGCAGAGGAGGCTTTGGGAGAGCGTTTACAGTTGTTTGTGTGTGGATGCGCGTAGCTGTGTGTGTGTGAATGTGTGTGAGTCCTCTTGTTTCAGCAGTATGTTATACATTTGACTGCATCTCCTGTGCACTGTACTTGTTTAAATGCAAAAAAAAATGCAGAATAAAACTGTGATCATAGCATTTATTATTCAGAAGGGCACTTGGGTGAATCTATTCATGTGCTATACATGTCTGTGTGTTACTTACCATGTCTTCTGAGGCAGAGGCAGAGTGATGCGTCTCCAGTCTTTGAACTCTGATGGGTGGTAGACACTCGGGGCTGTAAACTCAGAGCAGCTGGGCATGCCAGGCAGACAGGCCTGTGTAAAGGAAACGATGGGTTTCATTCCAAAACACTATACACCCATTTTAGTGATGTTCATTGCTCAAAATTGATAAAATAATAAGTGATTACAGTACATCCTCTAAATTGTTGCTATCTTGTAGGTAAATGGTTGAAGTTAATTGGGAATATTTGCTCGTGAGTTTCCTTTGATGCTTTGTCACAGCAGGTGCCCCTTTTCTCAAATGGTGGATTTCATTTTGCAACAAGACTTTTCAAAAATACAACGAGATACTGTACAATAATATCTTCACAGTGTGGCTCCATCAGCATGTTGTGAAAGGCTAATGCAAGATTATGGAATTTCCCTGACCTTGAACATGGGAAGACAAGCAAGCATTAACAGTACGGGACAGTTGGGGAGTTACACTCTGCACTTACCAGATGACTGCATTTTCATGCACATGAGAGAATTAGAGAGAATGCACTGATGGAGGACTCATTATGCCCTATTCAATTCCAAAGGCAATAAAAATCTTGGCAGATACTTTGGTGCCTTATGAATATTTATGAGCCAATTGTGATCACAGAAATCTTTGTTGAATCATGGCAAGATAATCTGCTTGCTGATTCAAGTATTACCATGTATTTGCTAATACTGGGATGATAAAAAGTAATTGCGATAATTTCTCATCTGAAACAAAGTGCCACATTTAAAGACTCTCATTATTTACACATTATTACTAAAGCTATAATGGGTAAATCAATATTCATGATCATGAATAAATGATACGTTTCCTCGTCTCTCTCTCCAGGGTGACTTCTACAACTTTTGCCTAAGTCATAAACAAAGGTAGCCGGGCTGTGAAAGCAAGAAGGGTAGGACTTTTTGTAATCACTTGACATGAGGGAGCCAAGGTGAATTCCACGTTCCTTACCTCTTTGACCAGGTGCCAAGTGAGGCCGTGATTGGTGGAGAACTCCAGGCGGACCTGCGTGTCAATGTGCGGGGAGGGCTCGCGGCCACAGCCCATGACCAATGAGAACTGCAGGCTGTAGGAGGCTCCGATCTGCATTGACTGGGTCTCCACATAACGGATACTGGAGCCAGGGCTGGGCTCACCAGAAAAACTACAGTACAGCAAGGAGAAAGAGAAGATACTGTAAGTCAGTCCTGCTGCACACTATATTACATAGACAAAAGAGTGGGAAGGGATTGCAAGCTACTGTTCTAAATGGTAACTAAGTAACTACTGATGAAGCTAAACTATACTGAAAAAATGTTCAGAACCACTGAACAAATTGTACTAATTACAAACCAAAGCGTTCAAATGCCATTGCCAAGTGTTATATTAACAATATGTTTTCCATATCAAGGTACAGGTCTCCCACCTGAGAGTCCAGTCATGCTGGCAGTAGGGCTGGACATGACCAAGATAGAAACCAAGGCTCTGGGTGACATCCAGCACGTTGCTGAAGTCCAGACTTATGGTGTTGAAGAGCACAGAGGTCATGCTGATTTCATCCAGGGCCCACACATCGTGACTGCGGCCTGAGTGGTACGGCTGCCACCAGCGGAACTGCACCCCAAACTTACGAGCACCGGGGGGCAATTCCACTGACACAATCCTGGTAGGAGGGAAAAAAATGAAAATGAATGAATGAACTTTATTGATACCAGAAGGAAAGTTTCACTGACGTAAGCAGCAAATGTACCCTGATCACAACCACACAAATATAAGAATGGTGAGATGGAGTTAGGGATTTCATCCATAATGCCAACCAGTCCAGCTGGACTTAGTCACAGAGGCTGTATTTGCACTGTGACTCAGGATCTGACTTAGCTCTAAAGCCCACATAATCACGGTCTGCTGTTTGTATATATTGTATCCTTTGGACAATGTTACATAGATTCTGACGCAATACAGATGGGCAATGTTACAACAATAATTGTGCCTTTCATCATGCTTTAGTTTCTTACAGCCCACTATGTTAGCCACAAAGATTCTTTTTTCTCTTTATCAGTACTGATTCCTGCAGAAGACAATATTATCTATCTGCATTGCCTCAGATGTTGTCCATATATCATGGCCTTTTTGTACAAACAACATACCAAAGGTTAGATACAGTGGTTAGAGCGTGCACATGCACTCGCAGTCCAGATAGCTGTGTAGACCTTGGCCCTGACTCATTGCCCCCTGTTGGCCTTTCTAGCGCTGATGAAGCGCTCCGAGGGCAGGCCTGTACAGTTTCACTCAAGTCCACTTTGTCTTCATTACACACACAGATGACACTAACTGACTCAATGGCTCTCCATAAATTACACCTCCAGCACGCCATTAGCAGGGCAAATGTGTGTGTTAATGGAGTTGTAGTGTCTCCACGGAATCATGAAATTATAAGCATGCAAGTACACACACACACACACACACACACACAGACACTGGAAGTACCTTGGCTCATGGAAGCCTTGGTAAGCATAGTGCTGCAGCAGGGTCCAGGTGATGCCGTTGTCTGAGGAGTAGTGCAGCAGGACGCCCTCTCCTGGCTGGTCTGGGGCAGGACAGGAGCTCAGGGTGCTGCGACTGCCCAGCCGAAGAGTAAACTGTAGGTACCTGCAGAGAGAAGGAAAGAGACGGAAAGAGAAGGAAAGCAAGAGAGAGAGAGAGAGAGAGAGAGAGAGAGGGGTGAGTGGGTTGGTTCAGGAGAGAAGTGGGGGGAGGCAGCAGGTGAGACAGACAGAGGGAAAAGAAAAATGAAATGACACAGAAAAAGAGAAAAGGGCAGGTTGAAAAATGAGAAGAAGGAAGAGTAAGGTGACCAAGAGTGAGTTCAGGGAGGAGAGGTGAGAGAGAGAGGGGGAAGAGGGTAGATAAACAGACAGCCAGGCAGAGCGGAGAGGTGGCAGGATGATGGATGAGATGATTAAATGAATGAGGACAAAATTAGATGAGAGGAGGTGGAGGGAGAGAAAGAGTAAGAGAGAGAGTGTATGAGAGTCAGACTTCATACACATGTATCCATGTTTACATATTCCTCTCACTGCACAAGTTTGTCCGCTCTTATGAGTTCGCCTATGTTTTGGCTGACATTATTATTGCCTATACTAATATTATATTTATAATAGTTTCCATCCTCTGTCTCAGGCTGCCAGCCGCCAGCTCTCTCTGTCCTTGGCTCGGCTGTGCTTTCATTAGCGGTGCAGTTTCCTCTCCCAGGCAGCTGTTCACTCAATCAGCCAGGAAACTGGCATTAAATATGGCCGTCAGGTGGCACACAGAGAGCCGCAACAGGCATAATCAATCTAACACAGATGCCATATCTAAGTTCATCGTTCTCTCTCTATCTTTCTCTCTCTCACTCTCAGCCTCTTCTTTCATCTCTCCTCTCATCTGCAGTCCTCCCTGTAATCACAATCCATCTCCCAGCATAGGAACAGAGAGAATGAAGGGAAGAGGGATTGACGAAGGAGAGTAGAGAGCTGACTGGCTGAAACAGTATCAATCAGAAGGGAAGACACCTAGTGAAGACAAGCCACCTTCTCACAGAGTAAGGTATCGGTGACAAATTCAGCAGAAACTTAAGTCTGCATGTGTACGTGTGTGCTGCAAAAAGAGACTTTCCCTACAAGGATCAATAAAGTATCAGATGAACATCTTGTTCTCTATCACAGCTATCATTACCTGGCCTGGGAGCTGTCTAGCGGGGCGGTGACCAGGTGTCTCCTGCTGTCCCTGTTGAAGACCAGGGCCTTGCCGCTGGCCAGCACCCCGCAGCCGAAGCTGACCTCGGCCCCCCGAAGCGAGGAGAAGCTGTGGTAGGAGGAGAGTCGTGGGCTGGAGAAACCCTCCGACAGGAAAGCTGGGAAGGTCTGGGAGGCCAACTCACAGGCTGGACCACTGAAGCCTGGGTCACATCTGGGGGATGGAAGGAAAGAGGAATGGCACAAAGAGAAAGCAAGGAAATAGTGAGAGGAGAGGAGAGGAGAGGAGAGGACAGGAGAGGACAGGAGAGGAGAGGAAGGTTTTAGACATTAAAGAGTGAGGGATATAAAAAAGGAAAAGAGGAAAAGATAATGAATATGCATTAATAAATCATAACCATAATACAATTTGATTAATGTTGAATGGTGATTGGTGCTGCTAGGCATTAGATTGGTAATGAGTAGACTCATTCCCATGTAGCGATATTGGATTTATTCAGTTTAATAACAAGTCAAGTCCTTACTTGCAGCCGGTGCGGGAACAATGTCCTCTCCCAGAGCAGAAACGAAGGCAGGCTGGACCAATATACACTGAACAGACACACAAGCACAGAGATTATATTACCTTCTACTGCAAACAAAAGGTATCTACTTCCTGGGTAGACTGCAAAGATGGATTGAGACCCAAAGGATTTACTTAAGAAAAAGTAACAATACCATCATGGAAAAATACTCGAGTAAAAGTGAAAGCTCTGCATCCAAAATTTAACAGCCCACTATGTATAAAAGTATAGAAGTATTAGCAGTAAAATGTCCTCATAAAAGTACTCATGCTGAAGAATGGTCTCTTTCAGAGTGTTAAATTATTGATGCATAAACCTGTAAGAAGTATTTTAATGTTGTAGTTGGTCTAAATGGTGCTGGGTCTAACTACTCCATATACTGTTGGCTAGTTTAAAGTGTAGTGGAGTATAAAGTTTCAGAAAATGGAAATTGTACTTAAGTACAGTACTTGAGTAAATGTACTTTGTTACTTTCCACCTCTGCTCATGACATGGGAAACAATGGGCCTGGGTGTACTGTGTGTTCTGCATGTATAGTTCTAACCGTTGTCTATGGCCCACATGTTGCCCGCTCCAGTGCCACTCTGCCTCCAGCGGAACTGTGTGGTCTCTGTCAGAGCAGCGTTGGGCAGAGGGATGGAGATCCTGGTCCAGCTGGAGAGACGCAAACACACAGGACAGATACAGTGCATATTTTGTGTCGGTTTCAGATTTGGACATAATGAACTCAAACAATGACAGATAGGCAGATCAGGAAACACACACACACATGCAGAGACATCCACACTCATTCGTACCCGCTGTAGTTGTCAGAGGTGTAGACGGTGCTGTGAGGCAAGTGGGGTCCAGCACAAAGCTCTGGCAGGCATTCAGTATGCAGCAGGGACCAGGAACGGCCATGGTTGGAGGAAAACTCCAGGCTGACACTGACAGAAAGACAGGAACAGAGGATGTCTCATCTCAGCATTTTAGCAGCATAATCTGATTTTCAACCTAAACAAACAACACTCTGAATAAGCAACACAGGTCACAGATTATGGTCACAGTTAAGAAATTATGTCTTCAGTCACTTTCCCTCCACTATCAAGTCTGCTTCAATAACCCTTTTAGTCTATATATTGGCAGCTGTTTGCATTTCAGTAGTTTGCTGCCATTCTGTGTTAAAGATGTTTAGCCATTTTGGTGAGTCCAGCAAAGTTCTGTTTTTCACCCTTAAGTTTTGATTCACTGACAGAAGATTCTCGTCAGTTACCATCCCCAACAGCAAAATAATAAAAAAATAATAATAATAATAATTTGCGCAAATAGGGTGCATCTATAGTGTCTCGATTAGGAGGGGTGGGACACTCTTCTCTGTTGCAGCCCCATTTCATGATTTAGGCTGATAAGATGGCCGTATGTTTAGATAAAAATACTGCATAGTGCAGCTTTGAAATGTGTCATACCTGTTGGCAGGCTGATAGGAGCCACAGCCCAAGTTGATGGAGAACTGAGCAACATGTGTGTGGGTGCCAGGCAGCACGGGCAGCAGCTGCATGAAGTCCACGGCCCATACATGGCGGTTGGCACCCCCATGTGACCGCTGCTCCAGACAGAACTGGGTGACGGGTGTCTGTAGCTCAGTGGGCAGCGCTACAGACACTACCCTAGGAGTCTGGGAGAGGAGAGATGAAGGGGAGGCAGATGCATGGATCAGACCAGAGAAGAAATGCATTGATCAAGTCTATTTTACGAAGAAGAAGTCACAAAGAAACAGCATTACGATGGTGTCTTGGTTCTGTGATTTGACACATTCTTGGTTGAAACAGGATGCTGGGACGGAATAAATGCGGGGAGAGACTGTTAAAGTGTTCAAAAGTTCAAATATGCTTTGCATATAATTTTGAGCTATTTAATGGTATGCAATGAAGTAACTAGTAAAGATTTCCAAGGGCTAAAGGTAATGGGATTTTGCTATAAAAATACAAGAAAATATGTTTTTTGTAATCGTTTTGGCATTTACTGATATAAGGAAAAGTCATTGTTGTGTGTGTCTCACCCTGTAAGAAGAGTATGGAAGGGTGTCCAGCACCACGCGTTCCCTCCTCCCTTCAGACCTCCCAAACAGAACCACATCGTTCTCATGGGACTCTCCTGGATCACAGTCGCCTCCACCTAGACACAAACACACCTCTCTTATCACTATGTCAGTGCCTTGCTACAAAGTCATAGAAATGACACCACAGTTTGACCTGGACACCCCTAATAAAAGCTTGACCTTCCTTACAGAGAGAATCTAATCTTTGACCCGATCACATTTGCTCTAAGTGGAAACAATTTAACTAAATTGTTGGTAAATAACAAGAAGCAAACAGTGGCAGTTGCAGTTGGCATCCACTCCACTCTGTGGTGGTGGGAGTGACAGATGAACAAACTAACCTGCAACAGTTCAACTCAAAAAATTATGTTCCGATCAGAACAAAATCAACTGACTCGTTATTGGTTCAAAGTTGTCCGCTACTGTACATCAGAATAGTTTCACAATGGGACCAAGGTACACACCAGCATCAATGACAAATATAAAAGTTACAGTCAACAATATACAGTACAATGCAGTGCACATGAGCTAAAAATCAAAATCACCTAAAAGATACGTGAAAATAAGGCCATTCTACATTAATATAAACTTGGGTGACATCTTACATAATTCTTTGTACTTGTGCCTTTCTTGGAGCTCAAAAATCTGACTGGTAAAGCAACTGGTGCTTATTTGGTTCAAGAAATGCAATCCTTAACGATATAATATGACTGATAGTGAATCCATACCCATGGTGAAGTAGAAGCGGAGGTTTCCATAGGACGTGGTGTCCAGGTAGGGCGTGCACACCTTCCTGCGGCCCTCCTTTTCAAATACCAGCGCTGAGCCCGACTCAATCTCCCCACACTGGGTCCCATAGACGGCCCCCTCTATGTCCCAGCTGGATAGACACACACACACACAGGGAGTGTTGATGCAGTAAGAAAAAAAACCTAATTCGGCGCTACAGACAATAACAGAGTTTTATTCCAAAATGATATTCATTTTGGAAAAAAAACATCTAACTTTTAAAATTAATTTGGTTTTTTTTTTTTCATTGATAATCAGACTTTTGGTCTTATAAGTAAGTACAATTTATGGTTTCTAACTAGGTTTAGTTCACGAAACTAAGAATTCATCACAGCTTAAATGTTACACACAGGCAACTGCAGCAGGTTTCAAAGGCAATTTCATCCTCACTGCATAAAACAAAGCATTGCTGAAATTAAGGTGATGTGACCATGAATTATAAAGCAAGTTGAGGTTGCCTCCATGAGTCCTTTCCATAATACTCTCAGGCCAAAGAACCCTCTGAAGTTAATAGGAAATAAAGTCATTAACAGTTTGTCAGAAGAATAGAAAAGAGTTCCACCTATTGTAAGTTTTAATTAGCACTTCATCTTACCCAAATATTAATACCAAATCAACGGACATAAAACACACAGACACACACAGACACACAGACACACACACACACACACACACACACACACAGACACACACACATGCTAACACTTATGCTTGTAGATTGCCTCTTTTACACAGCATCTCCCTCTGGAGTATTACTGGAGTCAGGAAACAGCTGACATAATTCACACCTTGCAGGTAAA